>NW_015173293.1:0-20110 GCF_001447785.1 Gekko japonicus | reverse complement strand
GGCAAAACCTCGCCGGGAGGGGAGGGGAGGGGAGGGGGGGCAATGCTCCCTCTAAGCTGTGGAGTCTTGTGAACAAAAATCCTACTTTGTGAGCTGCTGGTATTAAAGTTGAGAGTGAGCGATTTGGCTGCTGCATCAATTAGTTTGCTCTGGAGTCATCCGGAGGCTAAAAAACTGTTGAGCTAGCTCAGACTTACTCAGCTTAGAGGGAACACTGGAGAGGCGCTGCGCTCGTCCGGGGGCGTGCAAAGGGCTTGGGCTGGAGGGGACTGTCTGGTGCCTCCCATCATTTCCTCGCCCCCACCCTGGCCGCCCACTCACCAGAGCTCCCCCCGACGGGCCCCCTGGCCCCCGGGAGGAGGCGCGCTGGAAAGCGGAACCTGCGGGGCACGGGGAGGAGTTTGCATAGAGCTCTGGCCTCGTCGGCTCCTCCTGCCAGCCTGTGGGTGCCGGGGTGGCTGGGCGGGGAAGGGAGCCTCACGCCTCAGCCTGCTGGGCTCTTCCAAGCGAGTCCTGGCCGCTCCCCACCTCTTCGGGCCACGCCACCGGGCTGAGGGAAGGAGGGAGGGGAGGGAGGAGGGAGAAGCGCCCCCCGGGGGAGGCTGAGCCCCTTCCTGAAAGGTTCGGGAGGGTCTGACGCTCCTCAGCCCCCCTGCAGATTACGCGCCTGGTTTGGAAACTTCAGTTGGTACAGAATGCTCCATCCAGGTGTTGACTGGAGTGAGCCCTAGGGACCATATCTCTTCAGTCTTGGCCCACCTACACCAATTTGTTTCTGGGCGCAATTGAAAGTGCTGGACTTGTCCTTCAAAACACATGATTTCTGAATCGTCAGTCTGAGAAATTTCGCTGAGGGGGAGCAGCAGCCTGATTGCATGTGCTGACTTGTGTACTCTGCAGAGACATTTTTTCCTTACTAGCCTTTAAGGGGAAACAGGCATATCCTATTGTGAGCTTCCAAATTATTCCACTACTTCAGGTGCCTGGGAAAAAACTGTGGATAGCGACTCTCTTCCCTTCCCTCCTAGCCCCTGATCCCATTCAACAAGGTCTGAGCTATGTATTGCTGGAGCAACAGAGACAGTAGGACCCTGCAGCTTACTATCGCCCCAGTCATGTTACAGTGACACACGTATCACCTGCATACCTGTTTGTAACAAAAAGTCCACCTGCATTCATTTTGCAAACCAGTACATAGATGGATCTTCAGTTTTGACTGCACATTCAGCTGTTCATGTGTTGAATGTAATGTGAAAATTACTCAGTGCATGTTCAAAGAACAATCGACTGTACATTGTACACAAATTGTAAGTGCATTCACTGTAACTTGTGAACAGGGCAACTATCTCTCCTGAACAAGCTTTGCTTTTGTGTGAGTAGAATGCACAACAAAGCATGGCATGAGCATTGAGATGTGATGGCACATCCTCCTGAAACCCCACCCTCCCCAGGCATTTGCCATGGCTGGGCTGGCAACCCTACCGGGGAGCCTGTTCCACAGAAGGCTGATTTCTTCCACCCACTCAGATCCACCCTTGGCTGCTTTTTTTCTTTTCTAGTTCTATTGTGATTTTAGATTGTTGTTTCTGCAGGAGAAAAGTAGCATAAAATATTGAAATAAAAATATAATGGGGCAAGAAGGGTGCTTTCTCTGATCTTTTACCAACTTCTGTGATGGTTGTCAGGAGCAGGTACAAGACAACTTGTAGGCTATGCAACAGTTCATGAGCTTGATTTGTATAATTAGCATAAAGTAAACCTGTGAGATTTGAGGAGCTGAAAGGCCTTTGCTAAATCACCCCAGTATCACCCCGTTCCTTCCCCTCCCCAGTCTTGCTGTCTCATTTTCCTAGCCCACACAACCCAGCAGTAGGCCTCTGCCTCTTCCCTCTGTTGTGGGCTAGGAGTGAGCTGAGTGGCTGTGATACATGGGTGCTCTGTTCATTAGGAAGCCCCAAGCATTTGGTTGGGTGGCTTGACTGAAGACTGGCCCTGTAAGTAGGGTCACCAACCTCTAGGTGTTGCCTGGAGATATCCCGCTATGACAAGGGATCCCAAGAAAACAAAGATCAATTCTCTTGGAGAAAATGGATGCTTTGGAGTGTGGACTCTATGGCATTACATTAGAGTTGCCAACTCTACATTGAGAAATACCTGGAGATTTTGTGGGTGGAGCTTGAGGAGGGTGGGGTTTGGGGAGGGGAGTGACTTCAATGGTGTATAATGCCACAGAGTCTACCTTTCAAAGCAGACATTTTCTTCAGGTGAACTGATCTCTGTTCTCTGAAGATCAGTAATAGTGGGAGATCTCCAGCCTGGAGGTTGTCAACCCTACATTATATTCCAGTGAGGTCCCTCCCCTCCCCAAACACCACCTTCCCTGTGTTCTACTCACAAAATTTCCAGGTTTTCCTCAACCCATAGTTGGCAACGTTACGTGTAAGGAACAAGGGGATATAGTGGGCTTTCCAGAAAAACAAAGAATGCATATTTCACTATCTACGTGTTTAGATTAAGAAAGATGTTATGTTTAGACATGAAGCACCTACTTGGCGACAGAATGCGACAAAGGAGAGATGAGGCACCTTTTAAACGATGTCAGGGGTTGTTTTCCCTGAAAAAATAAATTCCTTCATTTCTAAACGGCTACCTTTCATCTTGCCACTAACCCCTGCATGTATACATTCTCATTTACTGTTCTGCATGCTCTTGTCTCCTTGCTCTTGTTTGTTTGCTCTGTGATTTGCACTCTGTATTTTGTTCTTCCTGAAATAACTTGTGATCCTGCTTTACAGTTAGCATTATGAAATTATGATCACTTCTAAGCAAACACAAGGTTCGGAGACATATTTTCTCAGCTAAACGTATGCATATAGACACTTTTTCTTTTGGTGGTGGAGTGTTAGAAATATCTTACAAAAAGATGCATGCATGTGTGCATGTGCAGTAAAAAATGAGCACTTTTCAAATGGGCTACATTGCCTAATATTCAGATACATGTGTACTTTTCCTGGTTTCAACCAAACCAGCTGGAGTTATGTGGGGTAAAGAATAAAATAAGGCAAGGCAATGCTGAGAGGAGGTGTGACACAACTGCATGACAACTCTGGTGGTTCAAGTTTCTTTGATGAGTTTTCCATGCCCAGGACAAACCCCAATCATCCTTCCTCCCCAGTCATATTAAAAAGACTTGATAGAAATATTTCTATTAAAGTGACTTTTTAAACTCGAGTATAAACAATATTAAAATGACGTATAACAAATAAATGACATTAAAATGCATTAAATGGTATGTAATCAAAACACAACAACACAGTGTCGTAGAAGAAAAAAGGAATGGAGGTTTGCCAAAGCAAATAGGTAAAAAGAAAATGGTCTTTTCAACCATACATGGAAATTAAATAAATTTTTAAAATCCATATTTGTATATCCCTAATACTGAGTGGTCTGACCTGGATAGCCCGTGCTAATCCAGTCTCATCAGGTCACTGAAGCTAAGAAGGATCTGTTCTGGTTGGTATTTGGATGGGAGACCATCAAGGAAGTTCAGGGTCACTATGCAGAGGCAGGCAATGGCAAACCGTCTCTGAACTTTTCTTGACTTGAAAACCCTACAGCAGGGGTGTCAAACTCATTTGTTATGAGGGCCAGATCTGACATAAATGAGACCTTGTTGGGCCGAACCATGTGTGTCATAAAATGTAATGCGAGGTAGTGGAGATATAAACTTTATAAAGGACATGAACACAAAGGTTTTTTTCTTTCTTAAAATAAAAACATGCTTAAAACATTAGCACTCTTGCAATAGTTGGTTTATTTAACAGTGTCTGATAACTGACACCTCTTGACTCTGGCAATACTGTAGATATAGTCGATCTAGATTTCAGTAAAGCATTTGACAAAGTTGTCCCACCATGGGCTCCTCTGTGGCCTCCGGAGCCACTGTGGTGGGACTGGCGCGGCCTGCGCCGGACCCACAATGCGCCTCGGAGGACAGGGTGCACCTCGTCATGAGTTCCTGGGACGCCAAGAACTGCAACAGTACTGGGGCAGCTGAAGACAGGTGCCTGAAATCCCCATGGCTGCCACCCCCACTCCCACCAAGGGATTGGGAGCCCCGGAGAAGAGTGTCGGGGAAGGAGATGGGAATGTTGATAGAGAGGCAGCCCGAGACCAGCCCGCTCCATCAGCAGGAGATGCGGGGTGGGCACGCTCAGTCTTGACTGCGTAAAGTCTGGAGAAGTGCAACCTTACCAGAGAGAGGAAGGGAGGAGACGCCGCGGCAGCTGGCATCAATCCCCATGTCTTCACCGGAAGTGACTGTGCCCATACACATCCCGGCTCAGGAGGGGAATCAGAGGGAAACCCAGGGGGGAGGGACTGGGGTGGAAATGCACCATAGAGAAAGCGGCTGGGGGGGTTGGCATGCTGAGGGAGCAATGACATCACTGGAGGGGGAAAGGGAGGTGTCACAGGGGTGGAGAAGGAGGACAAAAGGAGGAAAGCAGATGAGAGTTGAGGAGGATGTCGATGGCAACTGGCTTGGATACTCAGAGAGACAGGTTGGATCGGCTGTTGACTCCGGGGAAGAAGGCTCTGGTAGTGATGGAACTCCAGGCTTCTTCCAAATCTGAGACCTTCGCTTCCCTCCTGACTCCTCTGCCAGCATGGCTAGCAGTCCTCCAGGGCCTGGGTCCACCCTGGGGCCCAACAAAAGTTTCTCATTATATCCTTGAGGATAAGCTGGTTAAGTATGGGCTGGATGGTGCAACCGTTGGATGGATTCATGGTTGGATGAAAAATTGTACCCAACGAGTGCTCGTAAATGGCTCTGCGTCTACATGGAGGGAAGTCTCGAGTGGAGTGCCGCAGGGCTCGGTCCTAGACCCAGTGTTGTTCAATGTTTTTATAAATGACCTGGAGGAAGACACAGAGGGGATGCTTATCAAATTTGCAGATGACACGAAGCTGGGTGGGATTGCTAATTCTGAAGAAGACAGAGTCGGGATTCAAAATGATCTAGATAAGCTGGAACAGTGGGCGGAGACAAATAAAATGAATTTTAATAGAGATAAGTGCAAAGTCCTACACTTAGGTACAAAAAATCAAAGACACAGATATAGAATAGGAGGGACTTGGCTTGACAGCAGCACATGTGAAAGGGATCTAGGTGTTCTGGTTGATCACAAGCTAAACATGAACCTGCAGTGCGATGTGACTGCAAAGAAAGTGAATGCAATCTTAGGATGCATTAACAGAAGCATGCACCCCCTTGGCCAGATTGCCTGGAGGTTTGGGCTTGGATGTCACCAGTATGCTGATGACACCCAGCTCTATCTGATGTTGAGCCGGAAGATCTGGACTGGGCATTGCATGCCATGGCTGGTTAACTCAGGCTGAGTCGGCTGAAGCTAAACCTGGTGAAGACGGAGGTCCTGTGCCTGAGTCGGGGCAGTTCAGGGTTGAGGCTCCCACTCCCGGCCTTCGACAGGGTGCCATTGGTGCCTGTGCCGATGGTAAGGAGTTTGGGAGTGCTCCTGGAACCCTCCCTGGCAATGGAGGCCCAGGTAGCAGCCACTGCTAAGTCGGCCTTCTACCACCTGTGGCTGTTTCGGCAGTTGGCTCCCTTCCTCAATCGCAATGACCTGGCTACAGGGATCCACATGATGGTCACCTCGAGGCTAGACTATTGTAACACTCTCTACATGGGGCTGCCGTTGGCACAAATCCAGAGGCTGCAGCTAGTGCAGAACGCCACGGCCAGGCTACTGATGTGTCACCCTAGATGGGAGCACATCCGGCCAGTGCTGAAGGCGCTGCACTGGCTGCCAATAGCATATCGAATAAACTTCAAGGTGCTGGTACTTACCTTTAAAGCCCTATATGGCCAGGGTCCAACATACCTGAGGGACCGCCTTTCCCCATATATACCCCAGAGAGCACTACAGTCGGGGGTGCAACATCAACTGGTTATTCCAGGCCCCAGGGAGGCCAGGCTCATGGCTACTAGACCCAGGGCCTTCTCAGTGGCAGCTCCTTACTGGTGGAATGAGCTCCCGGAGGAGATCAGGGCCTTGCGGGATCTTGTACAGTTCTGCAGGGCCTGCAAGACGGAGCTTTTCCACCAGGCCTTCAATTAGGAGCCGCCCCCATTACCATCAATGACCACTATTAATATCTGTGGTGGAGGCTGGCTGCAGGGAGATCGAGCCAAACAATGGGAGGGACTTGGCTTGACAGCAGCACATGTGAAAGTGATCTGGGTGTTCTGGTTGATCACAAGCTAAACATGAGCCTGCAGTGCGATGTGGCTGTGAAGAAAGCTAATGCAGTCTTAGGGTGCATTAACAGAAGCCTTGTGTCCATATCACGGGAGGTGGTAGTTCCACTCTGTTCTGCTATGGTCAGGCCTCACCTGGAGTCCTGTGTCCAGTTTTGGGCACCACATTTTAGGAAGGATGTTGACAAGCTCGAGCGTGTCCAGAAGAGGGCAACCAGGATGGTGAGAGGGTTGGAATCCAAGTCTTATGAGGAAAGGCTGAAAGAGTTGGGTATGTTTAGCCTGGGAAAGAGAAGGCTTAGAGGGGACATGATTGCAGTCTTCAAATATTTGAAGGGCTGTCATGTAGAGGGTGGAGCAGATCTATTCTCTCTTGCTCTGGATTGCAAGACTAGATCTAATGGGTGGAAATTACAAGGGAGTCGTTACCGGCTAAATATCAGGAGAAACTTCCTAACTGTAAGAGTGGTTGAGCAGTGGAACAGTCTGCCTCGGGAGGTGGTGGATGCTCCTTTGTTGGACATTTTCAAGTGGAGGCTGGATGACCATCTTTCAGGTATGTTGTAAGGCTATCTTTCGGCTATGCTCCTGCAGAGTGCAGGGGGTTGAACTAGATGACCTGCAAGGTCCCTTCCAACTCTAACATTCTATGATTCTATGATTCTGTGCTCTGAATTATTGCATCAAAATATCTTTGGTGTTGTAATCTTGAGTATGCTGTTCCGGTGTGTATCTGTAAGCTGCAAACGTATGATGACGCAGCAGCAGCAGAACTGGAAGAAGAAGCAGAAGACAGCCAGTTCCACTGCGGGCCTGATAGAAGCCCTCCGAGGGCCTGATCTGGCCCCTGGGCTACATGTTTGACACCCCTGCCCTACAGGGTCATCATAAATTGGCTTGTGACTTGATGGCAAAAAAATAAAATAATGCTGAGTAAGGTACAGACGACTGCCAAGTTAGCAGTAAGACACACTGAGATCCCTTTCTTTCTTAAACTAAAGCAGAGGATGACTGGGCATGTTCTCCATAGGATGCTGCTTTGAAATAAATAATTATGAACACTTTGAAGAACAAGATGTCAAGCAGGAGGAGAAGCAGATACTTTTACAAAATGGACTAACCACAAAATGCTTATGTTCCACATGATAGCCAGTGTGGTGTAGTGGTTAGATTGTCAGACTAGGATCTGGGAGCCCCAGGTTTGAATTCCCTCTCCACCATGGAAACTCTCTGGGTGACCTTGAGTTAGTTACACATTCTCAGCCTGACCTACCTTGCAATATTGTTGGGAGGATGAAATGAAGAGTTATAAGCCATTTGGGCCTTCCTTAGGGAGAACTATGGTATAGATAAAATAAACAAATAACAACTTCATGTAGTTTATAAAAAGATAAATAAAGACATGTTAGGCATGTTATTATCCAAACATTGGATAATAAAAGTAAACTGGAAGAGGCTGGCAGCATTACTTCTCAAGTCAATGAAATTAGATTGCCATCAGGTTGCTAACCAGATTTTTAAAATGAAAGCAAGAATTTATTTCTGGTAAGCCATAATGTTTATTTCTTTGTTTCATCCTTTCTCCATGGAGATACCCCACTGAGTTTCATGGCTAAGTGGGGATTTGAATTTTAGTCTCCCAGGTCCTAGTTTGACATCCTAACCACTATACCACACTGGTTTTGAATACAAGCCAGCATTCTAATTTTCAGTAATACACACCAAGTCCCCTGGTTGTTGAGCTCAGCCCTGATGCCTCATTTCAAAGGCTGCCTCAGGTGAGATTGCAGGGTGCTTCCATGTGCCTCCTGCATAGCTGCCCCCACCAGGCTCTGTAGAGCTTCTGGAGAGAAAATGGGTGGTAGCATAGCAACAAGGTAATGAGGAGATGCCAGCATGGGTAGGGATGAGCACGAACCAGCTCACAAACTAAAGTTCATCATGAATTTTGGCCAGTTTGTGGTTTGTGAAATGATGTTCATGAACTGAAGAGCCATCACAAACATCCATGAATTTTGATATCAGTTCATGATGGTTCATAAAGATCAGAAATCTTGGAGCCATATAAACCCCTGCTTTCTGCTCTTCATGAAAAAAATGACTGAGTGGTGGGGAGCAGAAAGCAGGGGTTTAAATAGCTCATGAACCAGTATGAACCAGTTCAGTCCACAAACTGGCATATCAGTTAAAGGTTCAGCCATGAACTGTGAATTGAACAGCAAAAATGTGGTTCGTGCCCATCCCTAAGCATGAGAAATGGTAGGATTGCCATGAAAGATTTGCCTAAAACAAAATTCAAAGGAAATGAAAGGTTCTTGCTCAGGCAAAACATTGGCAGACTTTGAAGGGAAGCCAGAGGAGATGACCAACACTTGGGGGGGGGGGGGCTTGCACATAAACTTGCCCTTGGATTCATGTTTAGTTTATCAAGGTAATTTTAAATTCTAATTTAGCCTCTGTGTGTAGTGCTTGCAGTCCTTCCTGGTTTTATGTTTCATCAATTTGATGAGCATAATCTGAAGCATCTACTGGGACTATTGTTTTAGAGCTGCTTTATTTTTTAGATGAAACCCTTCTCTTATCTTTGTTGTTTCTTATAGGTTAGAGAAGGACACTAGACATGAACAGATCTCCCATAATTTTTTAGTCTTCATAGCAATCATGAGGGCCCCCCACATCATGCTGTGAAAGGAGAAGGACTTTCCCTTTCCTTCATGCACCATTTTGCTGACAGCAGTTGCACTGCTACCAAGCTACTGTTTATATGTTTCCAGTATCTGCATGCTTTCTCCCTCCAGGCAAAGAGCAAGTAGGAGGGGGTAAAGCTGGAGAAATGTTGCAGAGAGGAATGGTTAAGGCCTTACAGCAATCTGGATTAGATATATTTGATCACCACAGATCCAGCTCATGTCATGCTTATTGGGCACAAACAGGGACCCAGTTTTTCCATGATCTGTTCATATGTTTGTTGACCCATTCATGGATGTTTGGCAGATTGGGTCAATTATTCTTTCCTATCAGTATGGTACAGCACCATTGACTTGTGCATGTACATTCTCATGCAGCACAGTGGAGTTTTACTTCAACTTTCCACATTCTTCCTCTGCTTTGCTCGACAGTCGGTTGTTTAAATAGACAGTTATTGTATAAATCAGTGATAAATAAATGCTTTCTTTCAAACACTGTTAGGTGTTCATCTAAATACTCCTTAGTAAAATAAATGGCTGCAGATCTGTTTAGATCTATCTAACCTACCTCACAGGATTGTGGGAAGGATACAACAGTGGACAGTAGAGCAAGGTGTGCATGCACTGCTTATGAGATGATCAGGAACACATCATCTGATGTTCCGAGTAGGTCTGCTGAGAGCCACTATGGGCCCCTGGACAAAAATTTCACCTGCCTCCCCATATGACCCTGATCCAAACCAAATATCATAACAAAACAAATCACTCTGCTTACTGTTAGCATGAATCTATAGTAATTAATCTGTAGTCAAGAATGCCTTTTACTGTGCTCAGACTTCCCTGTGCCCCTGGTGGCTGCAGCCAAAACTGCATCAAAAGGAAAATAATTGAAAAGGCATTTGGCTGGATGCAGCTTGATGCCGGCTACAGGGGCCCTCCAGCTGACTTGGGCCCCTTGAATTTTGTCCCCCCCAGCTCCCTTGCCCCCACTGGCAGCCCCGCTTCTCTGTGTGTAGGCTTTTCATAGATAAAGGAGAAAGATGTGCAGCAGCTTCCGCTCTTGCTCTTCATTCACCGGAGAGAGGTCCCAGTGTTACAGCACTGGCTCTGACAGGAAAAAAATATATAATTGGAAATCTTCAGTACAAAGCAGTCAAGCTACTTTGCACAGTTCTCAAAAATCAATTATAGATAGAGGTGCAATTTTGGATCTAATATAATAATTAGAAACCGAATGCAATTAAATCATGGTATAAACATCCAATAAATGCAATTGTTAGTGCAGTGTATGTCACTGAAGCATTCAATAATTCATATTCTGACATAATTTCAATAAACTCTGCATACCCCAGGACAATGCATTCAAGGAGAATGCAAATATAGCTAAGCTTTGTTGTTCTACATGCAAATTTTAAATGTGCACACTGAAACTTAAAAAAGCAAAACTCCCCTTTACAAAACAGCAGTTCATTATCAGTAGGTTGTTGCCTTTCAGGAACACTTCCTAAGGGCGTTATGAAAATAAAGGATAGCAAGTTAGGTACGTGGTAATAGAAGGCCCAGTTTAAAAAATCCATGCCCAACAGCCATGTGCTCACTTGCTGCCTTGGGCAAACTCTTGGTGGACCCAACAGGCTTTGTTTAAACATAATGCTGGTGAGGAAGGAGAACTTAACCATCCAAACCTCTCTGTGCTCAGAGTCTCATGTAAACTATACAGCTAATTCTGCTATGTATCAACATTAGCACGTCAGCACAAAACATGTTGGAATGATGGATCTCTATCATGCTAAAGAGGCACACAGGAGGAAAGTGAGCCTTCTGGAGCTTACCTTTCTCTCTGGTGGGGTAGTCCAAGGAGGCCATGGACATCTGTCACCTCCCTAATTCACACTGCCAGTGAAAGCTCACCTTCTTCCCAGGAGGCATGGGTTGGGAAAGCCATAGGCATCAGTTACTTCCTTGACTTGTGCTACTTGTGTCCAGGAGGAAGGTGAGTCCTGTAGCTTGCTTTCTTGTTGTGGTATGAGTGACAAGCCATTGCCTCCCAAAGCCATGCTGCCGCTGGCCAGGACTCGGGAGGAAGGCAAGACCTCGTGGTGCTGACAGTGCCACTGGAGGTAACTTTCTGCTCAGGAGGTGGATGTCAGGGCAAGTCTGGGATATGACAATGGATGCAATTCAAGTATAGATTATCCATATCCTACGTACACCATAACTGATTTACTTGCTGTTGCTTCTTTCTTCACCCAGCTTTTTATTTTTTTTATAATAAATTTTATTTCCATTCACATACATACAAAATATACTAACATACAAACACATAAACTATTAATCATTTATATTCAGATTAATTTATTTATATGGAACTTATATTTGCTTTAAATATTTAGTGATGCCATTCCCCAGTTGGGGGCAGGGGATCCCCTGAATTTTTGGGCCTCTTCCCCACCCCCAAACATAATTGCTGTCATCATGTTGGCAATGCTGTGCAGCAATGCTCTGCTATTTTTGCCCAAAATACCAGAGCATTGCCGTGTGACATCGCCAACATGATGTCACTTCTGTGTGACATCATTATGTCACGTGCATGTCGCGCGCTCCACCTACTCTTGGAAAGTCCCTCCCCTGCTGCTGGGTCAATCTCACCTGGCAACCCTTATATCACTTCTATTAAATATCTTTGTTCTATTTTGTCCATCTGTCATCTTATCTAACAGCCTTTTCCCTTCTATATTTACTATTTCAATTCAATCTTATCTCAGTCTACATCTATACAGTCAAAAAACAGTTTCCATTTTTCTTGACATTCTGATGTTGGTCTGTTATCTATATAAGATGTTAAATTTGCCTTTGTCGCATATTCACTTAGTTTATTCTTCCATTCCTTCAAATCTCGACAATTTTCATCCTTCGATTTTACTGTGAAAATTACTCTTGTTGCCATTACTATATACATGGTATATTTTGGTAATATTGCTTGATATTGTATTTAATAACATGTTTTTGCAATCCAACACAAACTTAAGTTTCAAAATCTTTTGCACTTCTTCATGCATCTCTATCCAATATTTTCTTGCCTTCTTACATGTCCACCACATATAATAGAATGTTGCATCTGTATTTTGACCTTTCCGACACTTCCCATTATAATCTTTATTGGTTTTTACTATATCTTTGGGAGTAATATACCATCTAAAAACATCTTATACCAATTCTCCCTTAGTACTTGAATTCAGTAAACTTAATTAAATTCACAGAGCTTTTTAGAGATGTTCTGGGAGTGGCCAGCTGGGTCCTTCTGGTGCTTCCTCCAACTCCAACAGCATTCCATAGGAGAGTGGGCCACATTAGATTGTAGTAGGCTCTGTTCTTACCACTTGTCTGTGCATTTCGACAAAAGGTTACCATGTCCCCAAACAGTCATGGGCTACCATTTTAGCAGTTCATCCAAACCAATGCAGAGTTTGCTCAAGAAGGCACTGGAGTTTTGTCTTTTAGAACATTTCCTTCCCTCACTTTTTCATTCACCTGCACAAATATATTCTGGCATTGTGCTTTTCTAAGTCATTAAAATGGAAAAGGAATATATTTGAAATGATAGAATCATGAGGAGAGAAGCTGGCCAGGCAGGCTGAGGCATTCTGAACATGGAGAGTTGCCAGAGGCAATTAGCAGGCAGCATGAATCTTCCTCTCTCGCTGACCAACTATGCGCAAATGGCACTTCTTGTCCTGTGGGTTATGAAATGGCAGTTTAGCCTGTCAAGTTGCACTGAAGTTTGCTGATTGAAAGGACTTGGACTATGCTATTACAAAAACTACATTTAAGAAAACACTCTTAATCCCTGTTTTATGAGGCACTCATGAAAAAAGGCAGCTCATTTCTTTGTGGGGAAGTAGCAACATCAGCAGTTAGCAAAGAGAAACACATTTGCAACCTCTGGTTTGGACAAAGTCAAATTGGAAGCAGCAAATAAAGGTGTTTATGAACTCCTGAGACCCTAGGTAAATACCTCAGGCTTTTACCAGAACTGATATAAAAACACAATGAGCTATTGATTTTTCAGCTTTTTCACCTCATTTTTAAATCTTATAACAATGTAATTTGCTTTCACAGTCACTGTGAATTGGCACACTTGATCGAGCTCAACAGGGGCACACCCAGATCCAGAAGAAACAACAAAGACTCATTACCCTTGGATTCATAGGAGTCCTTTGACCCATTTCATAATCTCTGAACAATATCACCATCTTAACATAGCCACAAAATACATCTGACGTGCTCCCATTCGCTGGGCTGGTTTGTGCATAAAGCCAGCAGTTTTTGGACCCACTAAATCGATAATAGGCACATCTCCAAAGGTGCAGACATTTGGCTGGCTGTGGCAAAAATATCTCAATAGTTATACTGAACATGTGCAAGTGACTCACATCCAAAGGATGCCTATAGCTGAAATCAATGAAAGGCAAAATAATTGTACAGCAGTAATAAGTAACTATCAGTAAGAGGGGCACTGATTTTATCAGGATACTGATGTGGCCAGTAATAAAGGTGATTGCATTCCTTTTATGTCCCACAGACTTACAATGTGATCCAAAACAGAACTATACCCTTCAAAGCCCTGTTGAGAAAGAGACTGATATTTTGCTGTTTATGGATTTATATCTGCTGAAACACACTATATGAACTGGGCACACACATGTATACCCATAGGCATAGAGAAAGCTGCTTGCATTACCTATTGTGAGAAATTTCACATAGAGGACACTTGCCTGCATTTTATGTTAATGAGGTCTGCACACATTCAGCTCAGAGCCTTATGGGAAAGAGAAGCACATTTTAGCCATTGTTAGCAATAAACAACAACCAAGGAGAAGAAATTCCCCCATTGCTGAAGGACCTGATGTCACGCAGTATATGGATCTGATCTGCATCTGAATTGCCATTTCCTGTTGGATGGTGCCTTGTTTGCCTGGGAAAGCCAAGATCCATCTGCACATCAAGGGAGATACAGGATGCCAGAACTTCACACCTGACCAGATGGTTTTCCATGAGTTAGAGTTTAGATTTTCAAATATTGTCCACACCCCTAAGGTACTTGCCCCTTTCTGCATGCACCAATGAGTGTAGCTATGGGATGGACTTGCAGGTAGGTGGGTTTACAGAATGGCAAGGTTGCCACCCACCTGAAGATTCAACTATAAAAAGCGAGGACCATGCGTTAGGTCTTTGCTAGCCGCAATCCCATTCAACATCCCCTGTCTGCTTTCTACCCCTAAAGTCCAGCTTTCTATCAAACAACCCTATTGTCTATTTCTGATCTCTTGGTGTGCGCAGCCAAAGAGGTCCAAGCCTTGCTGGCTGGTTCTAGCAGGTGTGAATTAGAAACATCCCTAGGTCTTATTTTCTCACCTCTCAATTCTTCATCGCATCAGACAAGGCTTCAGGAAAGATAAGTATGAACATATACCAACCTACCTCCTAAGTAAAAGAGAAACTATTTTTCTATTTCTGTATTCTAAAGAAACTTGATTGCTAGAGTGATTCCATTTTGTGTGTATGTGATTTTGATATTATTCAGTAAAAGACAAATTGTTTTGGAAAATACCAGTCTTGTCTCTTTCACTGGGACCTACCTGGGGTGGATTCGGACCTCCGTAAACTTTGGCAAGAACTCACGTTAAATTTAGTTGCCATCTGCTGTACATAAAGCAGTTTGGCAAACAGCCCACTGACTTCATAGTGTTAGCTGAAACTCTATCTTGTAATGTAGATCGGGGTTTTTTTTTTCCTGAACTAGCATTCTGGAATTCTCTGGCTAGCCTTTGATACCACTATGTCAAAATTTAACCAGATCTGAAGATAATGTATGTCAATTGCAGCCTTCTAGCTCTGTGACTGTGTAAACTCGAGGGGGGAAAAATCGAATCACTTTTTTATTTAAAAAAAAATAATGCAGCAGACAAAACAAACAAACAAACAAACAACAGGAGCCTTTCTACTCTACAGCCATGTAACTGGCTATCTCAGTGCTCATAACTTTAAACCACTGGACTGATTTCCTTCAGACTGGACACATGATAATGTGTCCTGTGGTGAAACTAATAACTCGCTTGAGAGGCAGCTCAGCCATGGCAGAAGAGTCCATTTGTTTTATTCATGTAAATGCTCCCGCTTAAGGTTAATTTCTATGTTATGGCTATAACTCTCAATGTAATCACCTCTCCTATTGATTAGCAATTTCCCGCCTTTGCTCCTGTAGCCTTTCCCAGGACATTTTGTCCCTGGGAGTGTGAGTTTTATGCCCCTCACAGTTCTCAGCCTGGAGATTATGAATCTTCACACTGACACTGGTTAAGGTGCTTTTCATAATCCAGGCATTGTTGCACACATGAAGACAGCCAGGGCAGCTTCACATGCTACACAGAAGCAGCAACAGAGGGAACATAGCTCTCCCACTTCTTGGTGTAACTGGTCAAGAGAACAGCATGGGGAGATGTGCTAAGTGCTGGCAATCAAACATCTTAATGTGGGGAAGACAGTCTATATATTATTTTTGATCATTTCTTTAAAATTGGAGTTTCTAGGCATATTTCAGTATATAATTCACAGTCATACAAACAATACAAATAAAACTTTACAATGAATGATAGTGATGTAATGAAATGTGAAGAAACCCATATAGTGGGAAAAATAGAGATTTTTCACTTTCATTTCTCTTATTGCCCTTGTTTTTTCTAATTAGTATTGTAAGCCGCATTGGGTCCCAAAGAGGAAAAATGTGGGGCATGAATATCTAAATAAAAATAAATAAATTTCAGAAGCCATTCCAATTTGGGAAAAACAAGTGGGGTTTTTCTCCCCATGGAGTTGACTTTATGTTTTAAAGCCAGATCTTTAATTTTTACAGACCAATGTAGGGGAAATATAGTGGCAGAATTTATCATTTATAGACATTCCATTGTATCTAACAGTGTTACAAAACTGGTAGTATAAGAGCTTGCCCTAATATCGCACAGCCTTAGTATGTTTCAGAATATGCATAGCATGGACTCAGCTAGCCCTGTCATGTGCAGATCCAGAGACGGTGAGGCAGGGAGGTTTGGAAGGGGCAGAATATGCCAAAGGGTGGGCTGGCTTTGTCAGCCAGGTGCTGGCTTCAGGGGGCCAGGTGAAGAAGCCCTGTTAACTATTTAATCCCACACTGCAACCAGATCACCCCAGTTTGTTTGTTTCTGTTTTGCTCACCTCTTCACCATTGCTTCTGAGGGAAAGCCATGTGCACACGGATCAGCTCCAGTGTGCATAGATGTGCTGAGAAGCTAGTTTAAAGGGCTCCCCCACCTGAGCTGTGGCCACTTGCAGCTGGCTCAGCTGATTGGCAGCTAACCGGCTTGCACCCTTGAACTGAAAAGCCTCACAGCAGTGGTTGTGTCCTGTCAGTGGTTTTTGTTCCCTGTTTTAATTTTCTATCTCAACAGGGGCCTAGGCTGCAGGAGTGGCAAGTGCATGGCCAAAAGCAAGGTCACCGACGGGCTTGATCACTTTGCAGCAAGTCCTTTTTGGCAGACATGAACTGGATGGCAGGTAGGGTTGCCAAGTACCTACCTATGAACTGGCGGGGGGCACATGCTTCCCCGCTGGAAGATTCTTGCTTGTGACACAGGCACTGCACTATTCCATCGCCCAGACGTGATGTAGGCATATAGCTGGGCGACGCTCTGGTAATGGAGCTGGAAACTTGATGGTACCACCGAGTTTCCAGACCCATTGCTAGAGCATCGCCTGGCTACGTGCCTACGTCACGTCTGGGCGATGGAATAGTGCAGCACCTGTGTTTCCCCCGTGGGAATGGTCCCACGAAGAACTACATATCCCCCGCCGAATCAAGGTAAGTACTTGGGAGCCCTGATGGCAGGGACCTCTACTGCAGTGGGAATTGATAATATTTGTGGCACTGGGGGGAGTGCTAGGCACTGTGGGCTGATGCTACAGGGGCATTTACAGGTTTCTGTTGGTAGGGCCCCCTAGCAGATCTCCTGAAGGATGTGTGTGTTTGTGTGTGATATATATATGTGTGTGTGTATGTATATATGTATAGTATTCCTAGGTGGTAATAGTTTTTAGATATAATTAAATAAACAATTGTATTGATAAGTAAAAATGGTAATAACAAAAATAAATAGTAGTTAATTTTAATTTCACACACATACACAGTAAGTGGGTGTGAACCAGTTAATTAATTAATATATTCAACAATTTTCCTGATTTATTTACACCTGATAGTAATTCAGTCACTGTGGCCTAGGCATAAATGTGCCTATACAATTAGGTTACAGTTGTGGTTACAGTTGCTTGGTGCACTCACAGTTTTTTCTAATTGATTTAATTTGTGAGTGGTGCTGCATATATAACTCACCACCTGGATGATTTTTTATTTGTGTGCCCTGCTGGCCCATTGAAATGCACCAATTACATCTCTGCCTTTCAGACCCTAGCAGCTGAAATGGGGGTCCCACTCACCCAGAATTATACTGAAGGGCTGGCCACTCAATTAACCTTGCTAGGAATTTTGCTTGATTCAGTGCAGAGCTCATCAGCCTGAAGACATCCTAGCTGCTCTTAGGACCCTCCTCTCAAGGGTCATAGCCAGTGAAAAATATACTCACAAAATGATTCAATTGTTGCTGGGCCATCTTACTTTTGCATGTCAAGTGATTTCTCTGAGGCACACCATTTGCGCTTGGCTGGCTCATGCCACCACCCGTGTGTCTTCTCCCCACCACCACATTGGGATTACACATGGTATACAGAAGGACCTGTGAGTTTGGCTCAGTTTTCAGGTTCACTTCAGTGGGGTTTCTATATGAGAGTCACCCCTCACTCTCAGGGTCTCCTTGCAGGCCCACATGGATGCATTCAGCAGGTTATGGTTCAGCATCTTCTTTAATGGACACTGGTATGGGCCAACAATGGGCCATGCACTGGGCCTGGTCAGCCATTCTTAGGGACCTCACCTCATTGGAGTTCTTCCCTATTTTGGCTGTAGTCTTCATGTGGCAGGACATATTAAGAGACAAGCACGTCCTCTTTGGGTGTGATAATCAAGCAGTTATAGTTATTAATCATCACTCACCAAGCTCTGATTGGGTTATGTGGCTGGTACAGAGGTTCATGTTAACCTGCCTAGTCTCTAACATCTCCTTCTCAGTCCAATACACTGCAGGCAAAAGTAACAGCATTGCGGATGCCTTTTCTCAGTTTTAGGAAGAGACGTCTGGACCCTGGCCACCAATATGGACCACCAACTGGACTGCTTCCCAAAGGATCTATGGATGCTTGGCAATGATTAATTATGCAGGGAATTCTTTGGTCTGTTGCCCCTTCTAACCATCACCCTATGCATGAGAAATTTCATCCTTCCTGTCTTTTACTGCATCACTGGGAATTGCCAGCCCTTGACCTACCTCTGAGGCACTGTTCCTGCAGTACCTGGCATACCTTAAGGAATTGGGGCTCATGCCTAGGACGATGGGAATTCACCTGTCAGCTGTCTCCCTTTCTGTAAAGCTATGGTGTTCTCCGACCCCTGTACTTTTCTGGCATGATGTGCTATTGAGGGCTGGAGGAGATCCTCCCACTGTGAGCTGGATGCTCATAGGCCCGTCACATTGCAGATCCTGCATGGTTTCATGCAACAGCTATCCCACATGTGCTTTTCAGCCTTTGAGGCTGCCCTCTTTCAAGAAGAAGAAGAAAAGAAGAAGAAGAGTTGGATTTATACCCAACCCTTCACAGAGTTGCAGAATGGCTTATAATCAGCTTCCTTTCCTCTCCCCACAATGGACACCTTGTAAAATAGGTGGGGCTGAGAGAGCTCTGCGAGAACAGCTCTGAAAGAATTGTGACTGACCCAAGGTCACCCAGCTGGCTTCATGTGGAGAAGTGGGGAATCAAACCCAGTTCTCCAGATTACAGTCTGCCACTCTTAACCACCACACCAAACTACACCTTTGCTTTAGCCCTTTTCAGGGTCTTCTGTAGCACTGAGCTCTGAGCATGAGAGCAGTGGGCATGCACTGGCAGGAACTCCTTTGCATATTAGGCAACACACCCCTAATGTAGCCAATCCTCCAAGAGCTTACAGAGCTCTTCTTACAGGGGCTACTGTAAGCTCTTGGAGGACTGGCTACATTAGGGGTGTGTTGCCTAGTATGCAAAGGAGTTCCTGCTACAAAGAGAGCCCTGGAAGGGATATTTTGGTGCAGGGCTCTGAACTCCACATTCAGTTATGCAGGTCCAAGACAGACCTACTGTGGTGAAGATCTAGGATCCTTCTTTGTTCCACCCCGAGGGGTCAGCCCTGCCCCATCCAATGCATGGCCAAGTATATGGTAGTCCGGCTGGCTGTCTCCAGTGCTTTTTAAGTACATGCTGATGGATCACGCTTATCTCAGTTTCCAACTTGATTTTATATTTTATAAAATCCTACTTGATTTTACATGAATAGTTCATTTATAAATTCTGCATGTCCCTCATTCTATAGTTCTGTCCACAAATTACAGTAAATGAAGTACAGCTGGATTACAGCATACACTTGATTTTTCTTTATATGTGTTTTAAGTAATTCTCATGTTACATTCACTGCATGTACAGTTCACATCCATCTCCATTGTTCAATGTAGCTCAGCATCTGTTGGATGCCTACATCTGAATCTTTACTGTCCCAAGAACAAACAATTTGTTGTGATACTTCTACCAGATTTTTTGCTGATAAAATATTGAGAATATGCTCTGATCTGGATGTCAGCTGTAACATAGATATATCACCTGGTCTATTAAGGGATTATCCTGGCCCAGTTTCCATGATGGATGTTGACAAGATCCTAGGATCTATGAAGGCCACTACTTGTACCCTGTACCCCCCCATCCTGGCTGCTAAAAATATGAAAGGATCATTTTGCCATGGACCATCCCGTCTTGACATGGGTGGATGAGTTCTCTTCAGAGAAAAAGGACAGCCCATTCCCAACCCCTGCTTCGGCAGATTCTTCCCATGAGGCTGCAGTCTCAGGTCTTCTGGAAGGGACCCTGAGTCAGTACCAATACTGCCCCCTGAACCAGAGGAGGCTGAAGTTGG
>NW_015173292.1:60719-62177 GCF_001447785.1 Gekko japonicus | reverse complement strand
AGGAGAAGGAAAAGGAGAAGAAGAAGAAGCCCTTTTCCACAGATAAAAACGAAATCATGTAATGAACATGTTAGGACAGTTTTTCTGACGGTCCTCCTATTCAATGAGCTACAGTCAAGTTTGCAAAGAACAGCTCTACTGAAACAAAATAGGAGAGTTTATACAGTCTGACAAACTTTGCTTGTAATATGAAGTCAAGCAAATGTCTGGGATGGGGGGGGGAGGACCTCAGAAATGGCAGGAGTGTTTATTTCCAGCTTATCACAGCCTGCTGAATATTTGGACAGCTAATGTCATCTTCCAGGGGGCAGACGTGTGGGTGTCCCTTCCGACTTCCGAGCTCCTAACTGGGATTTTCTTCTTTTTTTCTTTTTGGCCTGTGAGTGAATTCATTTTTCAAACAATGTTTGCATACATTTCATTGACCGGGGGGGGGGACGATGTGGGGGGTGCTGTGTGCGCATATCAGCTCAATGCTCACATTGAGGATCAATGTCTGGGCAAACCTCTCACCCTGCCATTACTCATTGCTAAAGTCTCTTTGCCTGCAGTTCGCTTTATGAATTTACTCAGTAGTAGCCTGTCCTACATTGACTTCAAAGCAAAGTGGATGGTTCTCTTTTGTTCAAAGAAACACTAAACGTTACTGTCCTGTAATAGGCTGCCAGTAGTTCTAAAGGAGTCTCCTGAGGTTGTGTCATTTGACATCACACTGCCAGTGTCTGCCTGCATGCTGTTTGCAAGCATGTGGAGTATTTATTCCTTTAGAACAGTTCTGGCCAAACCTTCTACTTGTTAAATAGTGGGTGTATAGAAATATTGCTTTCTAAATTCACATGCCTTCGCCTGTGATGTCTTTCTGAGGACATGCTGTGTCTTTATTTCCTGTTGCAGGCCCCAAATGGTCTAGTGTGAGACCAAATGGCCTGAACCAACTTAATAGCCATGCCATATACCCACATTCCGTCACACCTTTATGCTAAAAGCTAGACTGTAAGGCTCCACACTAGACCTCACATGAGTTTTGTCACATATGCAATGAAGAAAGCTAGAGGTTGGGTCACCTGACTGCAGGCAGGGCCTCCAAACTTCTAGCCTATCCCCACACACAGCTATGGCAACCAACAGTTGGCCACACACCCCTGCTGCTCGTGATTGGCTGGTGGTCACAGCTGATTATGACTAGTATTGGAGTATAATTCCATTGAACTCTATGGGAGTGGCTCTCTTGCTCTCTTCTCTCCTCTTGCCATTGTCTGTTTATTGCACCTGAAATGCTGTCTTTTGGGAAACAAAGAGCTGCTTTGTGAACTGGATTTCATGCTTGTGTAAGATGGGATCTCTCCTCAAGATCCCTTGGTACTCACATGGACTATGGGCAATCCAAGTGGTAACTATGAATCTCATTAATGTGTAGTTAAGGCAAATAGCCATAGCCTTTGTTATTTTTGTATCCTA
>NW_015173292.1:58224-60522 GCF_001447785.1 Gekko japonicus | reverse complement strand
GAGGTGGCTGATCAAGTTGTAGAAAGTTTAAGACACAAAGAATTACAATAAGAATGCACAGAATCAGAGGAACAGCTGTGGGTTTTCAATGCAGTAAGTCATGCACTAGATTTGGCCATAGGGTGGGTGGGGCAATAGAAAACTTCCTGCTGCATTGTAGCTAGAGTGGCCAGGTTGTCCAATTTGGCAGACAAAGTCCCACCCTTAGCTTAGGTCCCCTGTTGCTACTGGATAGGGTGGGGGGGAACAGGGGACTGAAATTACTTTCCACAGTACCATGATATCACTTCTGGCTTTGTAACTGGAACTGACTTCACGGTGTCATCGTTGGTGTTTTCCCCTGAAATCCTTGCGTTTCCACTTGATCCCTGTGGCCAAAAAAGATAAGAAAAGGTAGCTCAGTATGTTGTGCAGTGCACCAATATGATCGGTGGTGCACACTGTAAACTTGGCAGCGGAAGGACTGGCCATATGTTGATGCCACATCATGCCACCATGCTCATAATTGTGTCTCTCAAAAAGAGCCCATTAAGCTTTACAAATTGTAACGCTTTACAAAACACGCAGCGAGCCCACACAATTTTTGGCCCCTCCTGGTCATAATCAAACATTCCCCCTCCCAGCAAAGGCTGAAACGCTGGGTAAAGCTGTGTCCCTCATGTACTAATCGATCCCTCTAAACTGAATCTTAATCCCAACAAGACAGAAGTGCTACTGGTGAGCAGAAGGTGGGGCCAGAGATTTAAGGTGTCACCAGTTCTAGATGTCCCAGATCACCGCAGACTGTGACAGCAGCCATGAAATTAAAAGACGCCTGCTCCTTGGGAGGAAAGCGATGGCGAACCTAAACAGCATGATAAAAAGTAGAGACATCACCCTGCCAACAAAAGTCCGCATGGTCAAAGCAATGGTATTCCCAGTAGTCATGTATGGCTGCGAGAGTTGGACTATAAGGAAGGCCGAGCGCCGAAGAATAGATTCTTTTGAACTATGGTGCTGGAGAAGACTCTCGAGAGTCCCTTGGACTGCAAGAAGATCAAATCAGTCAATCCTAAAAGAAATCAACCCTGACTGTTCCCTGGAAGGCCAGATAATGAAACTGAAGCTCAAATACTTTGGCCACCCAATGAGAAGGGAGCACTCACTGGAGAAGACCCTGATGCTGGGAAATATTGAAGGTCAAAGAAGACGGGGACGGCAAAGGATGAGATGGTTAGACAGTGTCATAGATGCAATAAACATGAAATTGAGCAAACTTCGGGGACGGCGGAAAACAGGAGGGCCTGGCGTGATCTTGTCCATGGGGTCGCGAAGAGTCGGACTCGACTGTGCGACTGAACAACAAGTTCTAGGTGGGATGGCATTTCCCTTGAAGGAACAGGTCTGTAATTTGGGGCTGCTCTTGGACTCAGGGCTACTGCTGGATCAGTAGCTGGCAGCTGTATCCCTGGAGTGCCTATTACCAGCTTTGGCTGGTTAACCAGCTGCAGCCTTCCTGGGAAGGACCGTCTGCTGGGCTAGGCATGTTTGTTCTACTCTCCATATGGGAATCCCACCACTCTTTACAATCCCAAAATACTAATTTCATCATACAGTTCCAAGATACAGGCGAGCAATTATGCTTGCAAGATTAAATGTGCTACCGTCTGCAATCTCTGAAGCACCTGCAAAAGGAGCTTCCCCTAGTTATTTTAGTTATCAGAGTTTTAATGGATTCTAGGCCAGCAAATACTCTCTTTCCTTGTTCAGGTCTGAGAGTTCAAGGAAGGAAGGAAGGAAGGAAGGAAGGAAGGAAGGAAGGAAGGAAGGAAGGAAGGAAGGAAGGAAGGAAGGACACCATCTTGTTATTCTAATACAATTTCAAAAGGATTGCCTTCTTCAAATGGGAGTTTAAGTCCTTAAAAGGAGAATGTAATCCATAATGTCATTGACCAGAGTCAACGTATCCAGCAAGAGAAGTGGCAACTTGTAAACTGGGGGGGTGGGGTAAGTGGTTAGGGCAAAATAGGTTGTTTGGGGGCTGGAACCAAAGGCCCTGCCAATCCCTAGATCCTTCCAGCCCTGAAATTATAGAATGTGTGATTCAATCATCACAGCTGGATTTCTTGCAGCTTTAGCCTTTGGCCCATTTGGCATACTATTCAGTTCCGATTCTAAAATATGTTATTCAAGAGCGCAGACCAATGTGGAGGGGGAGGGAGAGATGTGGGTTTGCCCCTACTTTTTTGTTACATCCCCCAATATATTTACTCTAAAGATACCACTGCCTTCTCATGTTGATCACTGCTTTTCAACTTT
>NW_015173292.1:34495-57851 GCF_001447785.1 Gekko japonicus | reverse complement strand
CCTTCACTTGGAGTCTCAGAGCAGCTTACAAACTCCTTTCCCTTCCCCTCCCCACAACAGACACCCTGTGAGGTAGGTGGGGCTGAGAGAGCTCTTGACAGAAACTGCTCTTTTTCAAGAACAGCTCTTATCAGAACTACGGCTTGCCCAAGGTCATCCAGCCAGGTGCAAGTAGAGCCATGGGGAATCAAACCCGTTTCTCCCAGATTAGAGTTCGTGCACTTAACCACTACACCAAACATGGACTAGAACGTTTCTGTTTGTATTTATCACAGGCTTATGGAAGTTCTTAAACATTACACCCACTTTCCCAAACATTTTATAAATTTGTCCTTTCACATTTTCTAAACTGGTGAAGGTGGTCACTGCAATCACATGCAAATGTTTCACTACTCCTTAAATTCCTCAGTTTTGTTTGTTTTTTACTGGATATCTGGGGCATTTGAGCAGCTAGGATCCTATTTCTTTTCCTGTTCTTTTTCTTAGGTGTACATTTCCATTATAATTATTTCTATATTTTTTCTCTCTCTCTCTTTGTTCATTTGTATGATTTTTTCCTTGTTCTTCCTTACTGTTGAATCACTTTTCTGTATTTTCCCCTACATTTCAGAACCCAGCCTCTATTTCAGTCTGTAATAATCCTTTCCCTTACAAAAGGTTTTTCTGCACATCTTATTGTTGTCATTTGTGTGGCCCTACTGAATGCTGCGGTGGCTCAAGCGGTTAAGATGCTGAACTGCAGGCTGTGGAAGGTTGGTAGTTCAGCAGTTCGAGACCCGGTTGCCGCATGATGGAGTGAGCTCCCGTCTCTAGTTCCAGCTCCTGCTAACCTAGCAGTTCGAAAGCAAGAAATTGCAAGTAGATAAATAGGTACCACTTCGGTGGGAAGGTAACAGCGTTCCGTGCGCCTTGGTGTTTAGTCATGCCGGCCACATGACCACGGAAACGTCTTCAGACAGCGCTGGCTCTTCGGCTTGGAAACGGAGATGAGCACCGCAACCCTAGAGTCGGATTCGACTGGCTTTTGAGCAAGGGAACATTTACCTTTACCTTTACTGAATGGGGAGGTTCCTTTTCCACACATATTTGCTCCCTCTAGTGGTCACTTCAATATTTCATCACTTTATCTCTGGCTTGTTTACGAGCACTTTTAAAGATGCAGTGATGAAACATCAAAGTGATCACTAGAGAGAGCAAAACACATGCAAAATGCCTGCAGAAAAGGAAAAGGAAGATGTGCAAGTGAGGAAATAACACCTGCAGAAAAGCCCACAGTGCACAGTAGGTGGTAATGTTTAGCTGCAGGGTGTTGTGTGTGGTTTTCCCCAAAAAAAACATATATGCCTTTCAGATTAACTGGCAGTTTCCCACCATTCTAATCTTTACCCTAATATTTGACTAAAGCTTTTTGCTGTCTTTTTCTTCCATTCGGCACATATCCTCACAGCTTTGCTTCTTTTGCATTTCCCGTACTATCTACTTATTTTATTCTGCATGTAAGAAATGTTAACCCTAAAAACCCAAACTTCTGATCATCTCTATTTCCTTTTTTTAAAAGGGTGTAAGAGAGCCAGTTTGGTGTAGTGGTTAAGTGCGCAGACTCTAATCTGGGAGAACCGGGTTTGATTCCCCACTCCTCCGCTTCCACCTGGCTGGATGGCCTTGGGCAAGCCGTAGTTCTGATAAGAGCTGTTCTTGAAAAAGAGCAGTTTCTGTCAAGAGCTCTCTCAGCCCCACCTACCTCACAGGGTGTCTGTTGTGGGGAGGGGAAGGGAAAGGAATTTATAAGCCACTCTGAGACTCCTTTGGGTAGTGAAGGGTGGGGTATAAATCCAATCTCTTCTTCTTCTTCTCTTAGCATTCAGTGTTATGAAATAACAGTGACTGGCAAAGAAAATAGTTCTTGGGGCTGGCTGTATGCCAAACACCAGTGAAGAAAACGCTCTGATCACAGCCTTGTTTCTCCCTGAATTATGAGGCTGAGCAAAAGGATATGAATGACATGAGCACTCTAAACCGAAGCATCCCCCCCAACACCTGTGAGTTCTTTTCTTGAACCTACACACAACCTTCAACACTAATCCATCCTACAGTAACCTTAAGACTAGATTACTGTAACACACTGTGTGAGGGGGTTGCCCTTAAAGCAGCAGTTGGTGCAGAACTTAGCATCTGGGCTATTGAAAGGGTTGGGCATTCTGAACATATTGCCCCGCATTTAAGACTGTTACATTTGCTGCTGGGGTTCTTTTAGCATGGGAAGAAATGTAACCAAATGTGATGTTGGTATAACAAAATCCTGAGTCACTGTCACACTAAATATATCTGCACAGAAACTCTGGGAGAGTCAATATTAGAAGAGTTTTGATTTTCCATTGTGATGGCAGGAATCAAGGGATCGTCTTCCTTCAAGGATGAAGAGGATACCCAGAAATTTTGATAGGCTATGAAGGGTCTGGGCACAGATGAAGATGCCATTATTGATTTTGTGACCCAGAGGAATTTGGCCCAGCGATACCAAATTATAATGGCCTACAAATCCACCATTGGCTGGGTTTTGATTGATGACTTGAAGTGTGGATTGAGGTAACTCTGGCAACTGACAACAGAGATGAGAGCCACTATGTTGATGGGGCCTTGCCCAACAAGATGCCCAGTGCCTGTATGATGCTGGGGAGAATAGATGGGGGACAGATGAGGCCCAGTTCATGACTATCCTGTTCCAGAAACAATGGGGGGGGAAATCATCTTTGGTATTTGATATCTACAAGACACTTTCTAGTAAGGACATTACAGAAAGCATTAAATCTAAGATGTCAAGGGACCCTGAAGATGCATTATTACCAATAGTAAAATTCATAAGAGTGCCTACTTTGCTCAAATCCATTAAGGACTTGTAGACAATTGATAATATGCTCATTCAAGTCGTTGGTGTCCTGCTTTGAACTTGACATGATAGATATTAAAGCTGGTCCTGGCCTTTGGGAAAAATACAAGGTCCATGTAGTGTATTGCAAACAGTTACATGAATCGCGTCATTATCTCCCCATGTTAAGCTTCGAGCCAAACATAAGCTCCTCAGTACTGTTTGGCTATTGGTCGCTCTGCAAAAGCGACCAATCAGAACTGTGCCAGTTCCCTGCGAGGGAAAGATTCTCATTGGACCTTATACTCACAACCTCATTGGTTGGTAAATGTAAATAGGCGTGGCTATGTTAGCCCGGGAGTGTTTAAAAGAGCCTAGCTCCCCATGTTAAATCGTTCTGATTATGAATGCGTTCAAGTGCTTGTTCGTTACTTCAATAAAGCTGATCACTTTGCTGAAATCATTCTCTGACTCCTTGTTAGCGGCGATCTAACAGTCCAGGTGTTGGGAGCTTCAAGTACATAAGCGGGAACAAGTATTCAGCTTTAAATATCTGGGATTAACAGTGCTCAGAGGTCAAGACACTGAGCTGCAGACCGGAAGGTAGGTAGCTCAGCAGTTTGAGACCCGAGTGCCAAGTGACGGAGGGAGCTCCCGTCTCTAGCCCCAGCTCCTTTCAACCTAGCAGTTCGAAAG
Source organism: Gekko japonicus (assembly GCF_001447785.1). NCBI lineage: Eukaryota > Metazoa > Chordata > Lepidosauria > Squamata > Gekkonidae > Gekko > Gekko japonicus. Next base: position 54,289 of record NW_015173292.1, on the reverse strand, counting down.
CAAGAAACTGCAAGTAGATAAATAGGTACCACTTTGGTGGGAAGGTAACAGCGTTCCATGCACCTCGATGTTTAGTCATGCTGGCCACATGACCATGGAAAAGTCTTTGGATAACGCTGGGTCTTCAGCTTGGAAACGGAGATGAGCACCACCCCCTAGAGTCTGATTCAACTGGCTTTCGAGCAAGGGAAACCCCCCCCCAAGTCCTCTTAAATCTTGGCATAAATCGAGCAAAATTGCTTATTAAGCAGAGAGTGTTAGATTCGGAAAGGCAAGCAGACATTTGCAGTTCACCAAATTATTTTTCTCCAGCAAACAGTGGATATGTGGTTGCTCCTGTGGCCTATTTATATTTTCTTGAATCTTACAATACCAGAAGGGCCTTCATCCCAGCAAAGAGCATGGCCTTATTATCCACAGTAATAGAGGGATGGTACAAAAGGATCCCCTTATGCGCTCAGGCTCTGCACCTGTTCCCGGACTGAAAGAGACTCTCTGGAGCATATATATATTTTTAATTGCTCTTTCTATACAGTGAGCAGAAAGGAAATCATTGGCCTGCTGCTGGAAAGGTTCCCGAGAAGATTAAATTAGAATACCTGTTGTCGAATAGGAATCATAATACAAGACAGGTGGCTAGGTTCTGCGCCCAGGTATACAAGGAATACAAACAGCAAGGCAAATAGACCTTTTTAACAAAAATTGTTTTAAACTGACTTTTTAAATGGTTTAAAAGGTTTGAACAGTAGCTCTACTTATTTCCTTTATACTTTTTAAATAACTTGTAAGCTTTTATGTTACTAAGGGGGGGGGGGTTTCTGGTTCATACCAGCTAGGAGACTGTCGGGAATTTTTCTACATTGTCTTTCAAATTGATATGAACTGGTCGATGACTGTAATAATAAACTGACTGACTGACTGATATTAAGGCTGTGTTCAAACCCCTCTCCTCCTCCCCTCCCCCTCCTCCTTCTCATATAAGTGCACAAAAACATCACAGGCTCACACTCTTATCCTCTCCCATGGCTAGTTTTGGTACCCAGTGCATTGTAGTCTTTTTTGAAGACACCCTTATTGAAAATAATGATTCCATGGCATTTTTTTAAAAAAGAACAAAGCTCAAATCCAGAGACACCTTTAAGTCCAGAAATTAAGAAGGCTTTCTTTAAAAAAAATAGATTCAGTTTCAGGTGGGTAGATATGTTGGTCTGAAGCAGCAGAACACACCAACACATCTACCCACCTGAATCTTTTTTTTTTTTAAAGAAATCCCTCTTCATTTCTACACATGAAACACACTGGAGAAAATGCAGTCTCCAGACTCTAGTTTCTGTCGCTTACCGTCATTCAATATGACATGTCAAACCCCGGGAGCATCGTTGCCATGACAGATTATTAAAATGCACCAGTTAGAAGTTCTGGGTTTTAAAACAATAATTGCGTATTTCAATTACAATCTCTTTCCATCGATAATTTTAAAAGCAAGCAACTGAGCCCACCGGCAATGAAAGTGAAGACCTGACAACACTGTCAGCTGAGGCAAAGAAGATCCAGGCAAAGCTTCTCCCAAACAGTCCCATGATCCATGGACATTATTCATGGGAACTAGAGGAAGGGGTGGTGTATGGAAGCAGCACATGCTTCTCCTTGCACTTTTAGATGGTTAATTTGAAATAGACACTCTAAGTGGTTTCAGCTCCACCCCGGTGAATTGTTTCAGCAGAAGACCTCGGAGTTTTTTCCCCTTTTCTTCAAGAACTCCACAGCTGCAAACAACAATTAGCTACCTGGCCTTGAGTGGCAGGCAGACAGTTTAATATCGGATGTCTTCCTTTAGGAAAACTTAACTATGGGGGGCGAGGGAGCATAAAACTCTGTGAACATCGGCATGTTTGATACTCACTGCTATGGTGCAGTGATTAGTAATTTTTCTTTTGCGATCATCTTCAATAAATTCTGTTGAACCTTTCAATACTTGAACTGCGGAGCAGCGTTGTTAATGGGTGCCTCCCTCCCTTTTCCCAGAGGCCAACCGGAGACTGGAGAGGTGAGCTTTTCAAGCGCAAGGTGCTTGGGGTGCTGATAAAGAGAAACAAGTTGCTCTTTGCCAGCTCATGACCTTGAGCCCTACCAGGCTTTGGCAAAAGAACCGAGAGTGTAGTTCCCGGTTCACACAGGTGGGCCCAAATGAAGAGGTGGATGTTATTTCAAATGGGTGGAGCTGACCTTAGGTGCAAATCGTCCTGTCAAGCTTTCCCATATATGTAAAAAAACCCCACCAACCCTTAATTTCTTCAAGATTGGCTCTCTTTGCCTTGGCCGCTAGAAAAATTACAGCAAAGAAATCAAATAGTACCACTGCGACCAAGTGAGTGATTTTAAAAGGTCTTATCGGTTTTAAAGACCAGAGGTTGAGATAATTTTAACAGGTGTTCATACATTTTAATAGAGGTTGAAACATTCTACTACCTGAAGAACAGTTGTAATTTTGTGTGATCTCCAGCCCTGACCTGGAGATTGGCAACAATGGTTCCCCAAGGATGGAATGGCTGGTTTGGCTCCATCCCTCAATTCTCCAGGAATTTCCCACCTGGAGTTGGCAACCCTATCTCCTTCCCAGCCAATCATCAACCTACCTTTATCTGGGAGATTAAAATACATACTAGGAATAACGCCCGTTGTGGAAATAAATGAAATGAGCTCTAGAAAGAGGCTCTGGGAGAGTGCCCCAGCCTTGGGCACTTAGCATCAATTTGCTCTGGCAACCTCAGCAGGGTATAATGACACAGATCTTTACTACCTGAAGAGCAGTTGTAATTCTGAGTGATCTCCAGCCCCCACCTGGATATTGGCAACAATGGTTCCCCATGATGGAATGGCTGACTTGGTGGGTGGAGTCTATGGCATTGTACCTGTCTGAGGTCCCACCCCTCCTGAAACCTCACCCTCTCCAGGCTCCATCCCTCAAATCTCCAGGAATTTCCCATCTGGAGTTAGCAGCCCTATCACCTTCCCAGCCAATCATCAACCTACCTTTATTTTGCACTCGCTCTTCAACTTTCCAACCCCCCTCACCTGCAGCCTCTACCGTGCTCTGAAGCCCTGACTGCTACATCACATTGGCTGTCATACAGGTGTCATATCAGCAGGATATAAGGACACAGAGTCCACCATTTTCTCCAGGGGAACTGATCTCTGCCATCTGGAAAGCAGTTGTAATTCTGAGTGATCTTCAGCCCTCACCTGGAGATTAGCAACAATGGTTTCTCCCAACACGCACTAAGGGTACCTCAGAACACCTTTTACCTCAGAACAGCAACAGCAAACTGTTTAGAATGTTAGAGGCAAAGGCCTCTAACGCCCTCTGTGCTCTGAGGCAAAGGCCAATCAGGCCACATATGCAAATAACCTCTGTGTTCTGACTGGCTATGGCAGGGGGGGAGGAACAGCAAACTGTTTAGAATGTTGGAGGCGAGACTCAGTCAACACAGCCAGTGGATAGGTACAGCTTCTGAGTGACAGATCACGGAGCCAAAGGCTGTCGGTGCCGTGTGGAATGTTCAGCAGCGTGCTACCACCAACAGAGAATTATTATACAGAGAAATTGAGTTTCCGTCACACGACATTTGATGCATGCCAAAATCAGTTGGGTAACAGATCTGCCACTCCGAATGTCTGCTAATCCTCTGCCTATCTTGGGTGGCTGCATGACCTGACCCCCGCCCACCCGTCTCTCACCCTCAGTCCCTGAAGGGGACACACGCCACCTTGACACCCTGGAACTGGAGCTGGTCAGTGGTGCGCAGGAGGCCCTCAGCCACCTCCAGACTGAGCAGCACCGCCAAACACTCACCCTCCACCCCATCCAGCCGCACTCGCTCCGCCCACGCCTCCTGCAGAGAACCACCAAACATGGTGCTAAACTCGCCCCACGCTGCCACCAGCACACCCCGGTGGACCCCAAACTCCCGCTACCAGCCACCAGCATTACGCCCAACAGGCACTGCTCCACCCGCAAGGCGGACCACTGGCATCCTTCCCACCTGCTCATCCTCCAGCCCTGCCTCCCCACCTCCTCTGATCAGTGCAGCTGCCTCCCTTCACACCCCCACCCATCTGGCCATGCTCTGTTTCAGCCGCATCCCAGGCAACCGCCCAGACGTGACCAAGAGGCTCCGCCCTGCCTGCCCAAGATGGGGCCTCCATTCCTGGCTGCCGAACATCTCTCCAGGCGGCTGCCCCCTGCCCACTCGCCGTTCGCCACACCTCCTCTGCTCTCCCGCCTCCCGATGACTGCTTCTGCGGGGTGCTGGCGCTGGGGCCTGGATCAGGGGGGGCTGGCCTATGGGGCAGCAAGCCTTGCTAGGGAGGGTGGGAAAGCCTCCCCCCATCTCTTTGCCTTCCCTTCTCTCTCTCTCTCTCTCTCTCTTTCCTTCCTTCTTCCTTATTTCCATCCCTCTTTTCTTCTCTCTCTCTCCTTCCTTCCTTTCTCTCTCTCCTGCTCTCCTGTCCCTCTCCTTTTCTTCTCTCTCCTTTCTTTCTTCGCAGATCTGTGGTTCCCACCCCCATTACCTACCAAACCAAAACAGTCCACTGCAATGCTCCCTCTAAGCAGTGCAGTCCTGTGAGCAAGAGTTCTACTTTGTGTGCTACTGCCATTAAAGTTGAGAGCAAGCAATTTGCTGACTGCATAAATGAGTTTGCTCTAGAGCCATCCTTGCTGAGCTAAGACAAAAATGTGACAGCTGGAGGCTAAAAAACTTTGAGCTACCTCAGCCCACGCATGGCTGGAACGGGCAGCATGTGGGCGTCCCTGGCTCGCCGCCGCTCCACTACCACGTGCACCGCCCGCTCGCTTACTTGGGCAGCCGGTGGGGAGAGGGACCAGGACGGAAGCCTTGTCATGCTGGGCCCTTGGCCGGGTGGGTGGAGTGTGAAGGAAAGTCAAAGGAGGGACGAGGCCGGCTGGCTTGCCCCGCCACCTCCAGCGTGCGGCGGGGTGACCCGTGAGGCTGGCTGGCTTGGTCCACTGCCTCCTCAGTGGGCAGGGGGGAGGTGGACCACCCCCATTGTCGGGGGGAAGCATGAGCATGGCCACCTTGGCCCACTGAGACCTCGGCCGGTGAGATGGGGGAGGGGGAGGGGACCCGTGGCCGGGTGCCCAAACTAGCACCCATTGTCTTCATTCCTACAACGAGCCTGATTCCTAGTATACAATAAAATGATACCTACCTACCTACCTACCTACCATGTAAACTCAGCTGTAATCAAGGGAGTCTCTTCACATTTCCTTTCAATGAACATTGAGTCAAAGAGATTTCAACATAGGTGAGGACAAGATTCACAGCAGGGTTGTGAGAGCAGGGCTGGTGGCACAGTGAGGTAAATTGGGGACTGTGGCTCAATGGTAGAGCATCTGCTTGTCATCCACAAAGTCCCAGGTTCAGTTCCCAACCTCTCCAGTAATAGGTGATGTGCAGGGGTCATTTAGTAGAAAAAGAGCTGCAGGATCTCATTAGCATACCTTATTTGCATAAGTCACACCCCCTGACATCACCAGAAGTGTGTCAGAAGGCAACACCCACCACTCAGGCTCCACTGGACTGTTTTAAATTGCTAGCTATTGGGTGGGGGGGAACATGCAGATCTGTCCTCACAGAGGAGGGAGAGCTTGTACCTGAATAAAACTTGGTCTTAAAGGTGCCAATGGACTGCACAAGTTCACCCCTGTAATTATCTCGGGGTATTTTTACATTCTACACTACACTTGAGTTCACCCCTGCAATTATCTCTGGGTATTTTTTGTTTCTACATTACATTGAGGCCATCCTGGTTTTGCCCCACACTTGTCCCGGGATAAACAGATGCTGTGATAACCAGGGATAAATGCAAGGTGTTGTGTCCTGAGTTGAACTCTGATCAAACCAGGGATGAGATCCAAGTGCGGAAAGGACTTCTAGCTGAGTTATCAGTTAAGGGCTGGTGAGCGTTGTGCTTTCTAGGATGATATGACAGAGCTCTTTGGACTCTTCCCAGCTGCGATTGAGTGGAGTGAAAATTTAGATATTAGTATTTTGGGGCATGCCCAGTCAGTCTGCCTACCTGTTTCATCAACTTGTTTACATATTGTCAGCTACGCTGCCATTGGGCTTGGGGAGCTCGGTCTGTGTCTGGTTAATTCTAAAAAACTTTGAGCTACCTCAGCCCACACATGGCTGGAACGGGCAGTGTGTGGGCATCCCTGGCTCGCCGCCACTCCACCACCACATGCACCGCCCGCTTGCTTACTTGGGCAGCCAGTGGGGAGAGGGGCCAGGCCAGCAGCCTTGCTATGCTGGGCCCTCGGCTGGGCGGGTGGAGTGTGAACGAAAGTCAGAGGAGGGATGAGGCCGGCTGGCTTGCCACGCCACCTCCAGTGTGTGGTGGGGTGATGCGCGAGGCTGACCAGCTTGGCCCTCAGTGGGCAGGCAGGAGGTGGCCCACCCCCATTGTCGGGGGGAAGCATAAGCATGGCCACCTTGGCCCGCTGAGACTTCGGCTGGCGAGAGAAAAACCTAGCTTGGCTGGATTGGCCTGCCGCCCACACAGAGGCACTGGGGAGGGAGGAGCCGCTGGGACTTCACGCCAGCAGAGTGGGGGAACGAGCCCCGACTGCCGCCGCCACCACCAGGCACCGGTTCCGACAGCCTTGCACCCCCAATGAACATTGAGTCAAAGAGATTTCAACATAGGTGAGGACAAGATTCACAACAGGGTTGTGAGAGCAGGGCTGGCGGCGCAGCGAGGTAAACTGGGGACTGTGGCTCAATGGTAGAGCATCTGCTTGTCATCCACAAAGTCCCAGGTTCAGTTCCCAACCTCTCCAGTAATAGGTGATGTGCAGGGGTCATTTAGTAGAAAAAGAGCTGCAGGATCTCATTAGCATACCTTATTTGCATAAGTCACACCCCCTGACATCACCAGAAGTGTGTCAGAAGGCAACACCCACCACTCAGGCTCCACTGGACTGTTTTAAATTGCTAGCTATTGGGTGGGGGGGAACATGCAGATCTGTCCTCACAGAGGAGGGAGAGCTTGTACCTGAATAAAACTTGGTCTTAAAGGTGCCAATGGACTGCCTTGGGCTGGGGGGGGGGCTGCTTCTTGCTCTGACTGAGGGCTGCTGGGAACAGGGGGCGGGGCTTGTTGCATGTGCCCGCCCCCTGGGTTCCTTACTGCCGGAGCTCCGCTCCTGTGCGCTCCTGCAGGAAATGACCCCTGGTGATGTGAAAGGTCTCTACCTGGAGAGCCAATGCCAGTCAGATTAGACAATACTGACCTTGACAGATCAGTGATCTGGCTCAGTATAGGACAGGTTTGTGTGTGTTTTCTGGATGCAGAATTTGGTGCTCGATGGTCCTTTCCGCACTAGACCTTAAATCCTGGTTCAACCCTGTCCCCGAATTTACATTCTACATTACACACGAGTTCACCCCTGTAATTATCTCAGGTTATTTTTTTGTTTCCACATTGATTCGACTGGCTTTCGAGCAAGGGAACCTTTACCTTTATTTTTACCTTTACATTGAGGTCACCCCGGTTTTGCCCCACAGTTGTCCCACGATAAACAGATGCTGTGATAACCAGGGATAAATGCAAGGTGTTGTGTCGTGAGTTGAACGCTGATCAAACCAGGGATGAGATCCAAGTGCGGAAAGGACTTCTAGCTGAGTTATCAGTTAAGGGCTGGTGAGCGTTGTGCTTTCTAGGATGATATGACAGAGCTCTTTGGACTCTTCCCAGCTGCAATTGAGTAGAGTGAAAATTTAGATATTAGTATTTTGGGGCATGCCCAGTCAGTCTGCCTACCTGTTTCATCAACTTGTTTACATATTGTCAGCTACGCTGCCATTGGGCTTGGGGAGGTCGGTCTGTGTCTGGTTAATTGCTACTGCATTCCTTTCTGTGTTTTTTCTGCTTTGCGCCGAAATGCTTATCTATACAGATGTGCAGGAGGGAGTTGTATTGTCTGTCCAGGGTTGCAATGCTGAGGCAGGCAGTGGCAAACCACACATCTGTTTGTATCGTGTCTTGAATACCCTATGCAGTCACCATAATCCAGCTATTTATATTATTTATTTATTATTTATTTATTTATTTATTATTTTTGGGATTTATATCCCGCCCCATCCAATATTCAGCTCGGGGCGGCTAACAGGCGCCTGTGTGTTATATGCTTCCTGTGTGTCACTCTGCCATACGATAAATAAATAATTAAAAGGATCCTTCTGTCTCTCCACCCACATGCATGGTGTTGAATGTTAATCTGTTGTAGCGGTTCGGTCAACCATTTTTCAACCCTTGTATCTATAGAAGCTTTCACAATTGTGTATAAGAAGCAGGAGCAGTTATGTTCTGGAACTGGGTTGCTATTATTGTGTTGGTGGGGCATCTGATAGCCTTTTGTAAAATCTATGTGGCCACCATAGGCGTTAAGCTTCATGTCATATGACAAATGGCATAATCTTATTGAGTGATCCCACTGCTTCTCATCAGGCACCACTACATAACCCGGTTTGTGCTAGGTAAAGGTAAAGGTACAAAGGTAAACTGAGAAAGATGTCTTACCAATTTACTTACTAAAGTTTTATTGTGGCACAAAGTGTTTGTGAACTAGAGCCCACTTCATCAGATGTACAAAGTGTATCATATATTGATAACAGGGCTCTTTTTGTAGAAAAAGCCCAATAGGAACTCATTAGCATAACAGGCCACACCTAACAGCAGAAACACATTAACATATTAGGCCACGCCCCTGACAGCACAGCTCATTAGCACATTAGGCCACACCCCCATGTTAGCAGAAGTGTGCTCATCCAGCCACACCCACCTTTTGCTTCTTATTCTGTTTACCTTGCTTGTTGTCCAAACCCAGGGCTTTTTTTTGTAGCAGGAACTCCTTTGCATGTTAGGCCACACACCCCTAATGTAGCCAATCCTAATGAGTTTCTGCTGTTGGGTGTGGCCTATTATGCTAATAGGTTCCTGCTGGGTGTGGCCAACTCAGGAGCCAGCCGGAACTCCGCTCCTGTGCGTTCCTGCCCAAAAATAGCCCTGTTGATAGATATACATGTACGTAAATAAAAAATTACAAAATTAGGCAGATTGTATTGAGAGGCACAGGCTGTGGAAACTGAGTAGATGAGGAGGGCATGTTTGGCAAGAACAGTGTTAAATACTGGGTTCTAGATGCATTGCATTGATCAGCTCTGGTTTATTAAGTTATTTCAGCAACTATAAGACCAGCTAGCCGGGCTGGAGCCCTGCTTATAAGCATGCAAAACACCATACCCAACACACACACACTCCGAGTGATAGGCTATTTACATTACACTGCTTATCTATTGGTTAGTTCCTGGATCCATGCGAGCTATTGTTCTAGAGAAGCATGCTCAGCCCATTCTAGGTACAGCTAGAGGAAAGGCTCAGGCTCAATACCTAACAAAAAGCTTGTTTGGAAAGAGGGAGAAAACCCACTCCTGCTTCTTACACACAATTGTGAATGCTTCTATATTGCACCTATATTGCACCTGATTGGTGCACTCATATTGTTTAATGGTAGTTTGAATACTGAATGGGCCATTCATCCTCCTGCCAAAAAAGAGTTACAGCAATGCTTGATGAAGCTTTACTTACTTATGTTTATTAGCTTCTATGACCAAAGGTCTTAAGCTCAATTATCAAACATGGATATACAATGTTAGCCTCAAAATACGAACTTTGCAGTCAAAATTTACAGTCAAAATAATCAAATCTAAAAGATCTAAAATGTTAAAACAGAAGTCATTAATAAAACTATAATTCATTTGAATATTCATTTAAATCATATTAACTGAGTTTATACCGAATTCTGTTACTAAGACGGGCCTGTCTGAAATGACAGGGGAAAAAACATTAGTAACCAGTTCCTGAAACAGAATAGATAGGCTGTCTGAAATCCTTCGCTTTCATTGAGTTATCCACTATGATCCCAAGATCTTTTTTCCCTCTTAGTCCCATTAGCCTATACTTGAAGTTGGGATTTTTTGTGCCAATGTACATCACTTTACACACTTACCAACATTGCCATATTGTCACCCTCTCCAGCAGTTTGTGGAGGCCTTCTTGGAGCTCTCCACAGTCAGCTTTGGTTTTCACCATCCTGAATGCCATCTGCAAACTTAGCCACTACAGTACTCACCCCCAGTTCCAGATCACTGATGAATAAATTAAATAGTACTGGCCTCAATACCGATCCTTGTGGGACCCCACGGCTTACTTCCCTCCATTGTGAGAACTAACCATTTACTACTGCTCCTTGCTTCCTGTCATTTAACCAGTTTTTAATCCATAAGAGAACTCATCCTCTTATCCCATGACTGCTAAATTTACTCAGGAGTCTTTGGTGTGGTGCCTTATTGAAAGCCTTTTGAAAGTCCAGGTATACGATGTCTATCGGGTCACCGTTGTCTACATGCGAATGGGACATGGGCGGGCGCCGGATGCCACCGGAAACGCAATCAGACGCCCGCCCTTGCCCCATGGTTTCCAGAAACTAGTACCTCCGAGGTACTAGTTTTTTACCATGCATCTTCGGCGGGAAGCCTCGGGTGAGCCACCGGAGCTCTACGCTTCCCAGATGTGGCGGTGAGATCGCGCCCGGAAAATCCGCCTATCTTCTGTCCCTCTAGTGTGGCTAATGCTCCATGTGACCGGGGCCATGTATGTGTTAGTAGATCAACGATCTCACCTCTGAGTTTCTTAGGAACGCCCAGGTGTAGGCCATCAGAACCTGCTTCATGTGGAGAAGTGGGGAATCAAACCAAGCTCTCCAGCTCAGAGTCTTCTGCTCTTAACTGCTACACCATGCTGGCTCTCAGAGAACCAGGTCCTTGCATTGCAGATTTCTAAGGAAAGCCTTTCCTGTCCTGAGGTAAATTCAGCATCAAGACAGACATTTCAGGACCTATTTCAGGAACAGAACATTTAGCCATTTACTTGAGGCTTGGTACCAGACCCTGGAGCTGTCCAGATCAGATAAGTGACCCAAAAGCACTACTTTGCTCACAGACTGACCACATGCACAGTCATTTCCCCTCCCTCCCCCGTTGCATTTCTGCCTCTCTTGGTTTGGGTTCTTCTGGCTTTTTCCTCAAGAAGATTTTAAAAAGCAATGCCACAATGTGTGGCAATCTATAGTTTCATTTTTTTTTCTGAAAAGGCACTTCATCCCAGTCATAAAACAGTGACAAGTTTGGAAAAGGAACTGTGTTATGCAGAAGAACGGGGGGGCCTCATCCACAAGACAGAAAAGGCGAAGAGGGTTCTCGCTGAATGTAGAATAACGCCTCTGACAGGAAATCTATTTCTCTCCTGAAAAACTGGGTACTGAATTAGCAAAGATAGTGCAGTCCCATGAAACTTACTGTTCAGCAGTCTACTTAAAGCAAGGAATTAACTTGACAGAAGCGGACCACGGTTTTCATCTCCGAGAAAGATGGGTGTGCTTGAAATGCAAGCGGAAAAACTAGGATGATAATAGGAGAGCTGACCCTTATGATGAGTTTGCTTCCCACCCTCATACAATTTTTAATTAATTTGACTTCCCACCCATTCAAGTTACCTCCTATTAACTTCTGAATACCTCGTAAACTATCCCATTACAGCAAACAAGTTAACGAAGAACACAAGGAAAGAATTCTACTAGCTGATAACCACAGTCCATTTAATTTAACATTCTGTTCCCAAATGTGGCCAGGAAAGTGCTTCAAGGAGGGTCACGAGCAAGACATGACGATGGTGATCCTGTTGTTTGCACCAAGCACCTGTTGTTCCAAGGTACACTATCTCTGTACATGGAGGCTCCATTTAACACAATAGCTAGTGTTGTGTATTCACTCCATCTAAACCTATGTTAAGCTTGAGACCTCAGCCGGATTCTAAGCTGAAACAACACCATTGGCTGAAGCGTGTTATGTAACCAATGAAATGTAAGAGTCTGTGCTGGAGGGAAGACAAATGATTGGATGTTATCTTTACAATATGATTGGATGTTAACTATGAGAGGGCGTGGCTACCCCAGCCCGGGAGAGTTTAAAAGGAGCTGTGCTCCACTGTTGTTTTGTGGTGTGTCGTCCGATGTTGTGTGATCTTGGAAGTTCTCGTTCTTTAATAAAGCTGAATCACTTATTACTTTGTTGTTGAGTTGCATACTTAACAGCTAGTATCCATAGCTAGACCATAGATTGGTCTAATTCTTTTTTAAAAAGCCGTCTAAGCCATCACCGCTTGGACCACCAGCAGCAATTTCCTGCTCCTGCTTACATGTTCCTTCTTTGACTTTAGATCACCATGTGAAGGGAATGCCACTCCCTCCATTGCTAAGCTCTGTCCTTTACCCCACTGCTCTTTTTTACTGTAAGGTATGCCCCAATGTTCTCTGTGTATAGCACCTGCCTTGCACAAATTGGGACCAGGAGAGAAACAATGCATGCCTTTTGGCAGCTGAGTGGAAGGAATCACATTTTTAAATATGAAAAGGTGGAAGTTTATTTTTTTTCCAAGCATGTTCTCAATAGCCAACACTTTGGAACAGTAACACACACACACCCTACACAAACATACTCACTACAGTGCAATCCACTGAGGCTTCCTTGCTAGTCAAAGATTTCTGAGATGTTCTTCCGTGCACTTAACACAATGCAAAGAAAGAGGTTTCGGTCTCAATCCTTCACGTGAACTGCTATTCACCCTGCACTAATTGCTATGAGACTCTTTCAGCATCTCTTCAGCTACCGTGACCTCTTTTCTCTTTCTCTGTGGATTCCTTCCAACAGTGGATTCTAAAAGGAATTTAGGTAAAAGCCCAATAGGGCAAATAATAGAACCATAGAGTTGGAGGGGACCTCCAGAATCATCTAGTCTACCCCCTGCACAATGCAATCTATCACTTTGCATGATCTGGACACTACTGTTGATACAGCCCCAAATCACATTTGCCTTTTCAACTACCCCATCGCACTGCCAACTCATGTTCAGTTTATGGTCTAGTAAACTCCTAGATTGTACATACTACTGCCAAGACAAGTCTCCTCCATCCTATAATTATGCATTTGAGTTTTCCTACAGAACTTGACATTTATCCCCATTGAAATGCATTTTATTTGTTTTAGCCCAGTTTTCCAGCCTGTCAAGATCATTCTGTATCCTTACTCTGTCTTCTACCGTATTTGCTACCCCTCCCAATTTAGTATCATCTGCAAATTTAATAAGCATTCCCTCTGTCCCTTCATCCAAATCATTTATACAGTGGTTGAACAAAACAGATCCCAGGACAGATCCTTGAGGCACTCCACTTGTCACTCCCCTCCAATAGGATGAGGAACCATTAGCAAGCACTCTTTGTTATTGGTTGACAGATCTACCTGTAATAGGATCCAAACACATTTTACCAATTTGCCAACAAGAGTATTTTGTGGAACCTTATCAAAAGCTTTACAAAAATCAAGATAAACTATATCTACAGCACTCCCCTGATCCAGCAAGGTAGTAACTTTCTCAAAAAAAAGAGATAAGGTTGTTCCAGTAAGTGAACTATTGACCCACATGTGGGAAAAGTAGAACATTGTCCTTTTGGGAGCGCTATTGTGGTGAGGGACAAATCCACCCACCACTCCTATTTGGCGTGTATATTTTCATCCTCCAGGGTACTTAAGATGGCCTGCATGGTTCTCTCTTCCCATTTTATCTTTACAAGAACCCCGTGAGGCATGATGGACTGACAAAATGTAACTGGTTACCCCCTAGGGTTACCAGCCTTCAGGTAGTAGCTGGCAGCCTCCTGGGATTACAACTGAACTCCAGGCTACAGAGATCAGTTCACCTGGAGAAAATGGCTGCTTTGGAAGGTGGACTCTATGGCATTTTACTCCACTGAAGTCCCTCCCCTCCCCAAACCTGGCCTCCTCAGGCTCCACCCCCAAAATCTCCAGATATTTCCCAACCCAGAGTTGACAACCCTATTACCCCCTGAGTTTCATGTAGTTTGACGATTTACTCAGGCTGTATTCCAACACTCCAGCCCTGTAATGCTCACTCAGTGGCTCAGGAGCCACCTGTGGCTCTTTGAAAAGCCACCTGTGGCTCTTCTGTGGACTGTTCCCCCAATGCAGCACATGTGCCACGTTTCAGAAAAGTGGGTAAGGCCCCAGCCTAGTGGGGACTGCTGTTAGCAGGTAGGTCCCACCTTGAAACAGCCACAGACTGAGAAATGGTATACCGAGAGCTTTCTGAAAGTACCAACATGCCAGAGATGAAAGCGAATGTGGGTCTTTGTCAGGCCCGTAGCTACCGCGGGGCCCTTGGGGCGACAGCCCCTCCTGGATCTGCCCTGCTCCTGAATCATCCCTTACCTTTTGAATTTTGGTAGAAGGAGCCTCCTCCTCATCCTGCCAGAGCCATACCATGCCGCAGCAGAAGGCAGCAACCTCTGTCGCTCACCTGTCCACCTTCCTGCCTCTCTGCCTTCCCTTCCCACTGTAACTCCTCCTTCCCTGCCACCCCAAAACAGCCAACTGGCCTTCCCGGCTGCCCGGTGAGGCCTGCAGTCAGGCAGCCCTGACCAGCCACTTCACTCAGCCAGGGCCGGGCAGGCCCCAAAGGCAAAGAAAACCTGAGGGAACAGCAAGTCCAGGTGTGGGGGGGGCTTTTCAGCTGCCCCACACCCAGATAGGAGGCAGGCAGGAAGGTCGGGCTGGGGGGTTCTGGATGGGAAAAGGAGAAATACCCCCCCCTGACCTGTAAAATGAGGCACCTGCTGGGGATGTGGGGTGAGGACGTCCCACTCTGAGGAGGATCAGTGGGTCCCTGTTCATTTTATTTTTGAAGCGAGGGGGGTATTGGGATAGGGGCTCTCTTATTTGCACAAGAGTCTGCTAAGAGTGCAAGTGGAGGGATATCTGTGGTCTTCAGGGGAGATCATTGACTCTTAATTAGATTACCACTCAGTAGATGGTCAGCTAATCTAATTACTGGTAATATAATTAAGTGCCCTGCTCTTGGTCTTTGCTCCCCGCCCCAGAAAAACTTCTTAGCTACGGGGCTGGTCTTTGGGTTGGCGGTAACTGCGAGCCATGTAGTGAGTACCACGGCTCTAACCACTGCACCATGCTGGCTCAACCCAGCCCTAAGGTAGCCTGGCCCTCATAGATAAGGGATCCTTCGTAAGGTTATGTCCTCGTATATTTCTGCACAGCACGGAGTGGCACGTGGAGCCTCTGCGAAGGTTCTTGCAATCTATATGCCCTTTCCTACACACGCCTACTATCCCACTGAGCAGCATTTTGCTTTTCATTAATAAAAATCCAATATTGCTAGATCAAGACAACCTGTCTGTGTTAGGAAGGGCTGGCTCAACCCAGCCCTAAGGTAGCCTGGCCCTCATAGATAAGGGATCCTTCGTAAGGTTACGTCCTCGTATATTTCTGCACAGCACGGAGCGGCACGTGGAGCCTCTGCGAAGGTTCTTTGCAATCTACGTGCCCTTTCCTACACACGCCTACCTTCCCACTGAGCAGCATTTTGCTTTTCATTAATAAAAATCCAATATTGCTAGATCAAGACAACCTGTCTGTGTTAGGAAGGAAAACTAAAAGTCAGAGTGAGAGAGGGCACGGGAGCCACCAGCCCTTTTCAAAAAGCGATCGATTTTCTGTCATTGGCTTTCTGCTAAGCTCACGGTATGCCCTTCTAGCTGACTGAGATGCATCTGTGGGGGGGGGGCGGTTGCCCCTCATTCTCCTCATTATCCCTTCCTCCTCTTCCTGTTCTCTGTCACGACCTGAAGATGAAGCAAGGAACAAAAGGGTTTAAAAAAAAAAAAAAGTAGCTGTAAGTTGCCCGCAGATCTTCTTTAAATGCAAAGCAGATGAACTTGTCGTAATTGATTCTTGTTCCTAATGCCCTGTCCCTTCATCTGGATTCCCACTTTCACTTGAGGGAACGAGCACATGTTCCCAGATTAAAAGAGTGCCAAACCACCCACTGATGTGCACAGCACTGAGCGAAATGCTGCTGCTGCTGCGCTACGGCACTGTTCTCACCTCTGAGAATGAAACCAGCATGTGCAATGCCAATGAAATCAGTATGCGCAATGCCAGGGCCGTGGGAAACCTCCCACTAGCAGCCTGCTGCTCTGATGCTGCTGACTAGGGTGGAGGTGGGAGGAGAAGAAGGAAAACGCCATTCCCCCCGACATTGTGAAGTGAGTTCCAGCAGGAACCAGAAGTGACACCAACAGACTCGGGCAACACTCTAGCATTCACCTGAAACCACTGGGCATGCTCCCCCCGCACCAGACAGAACTAGCTGAGCAGTCAAACCGGTGGCTCAAGTGGTTAAGACGCTGAACTGCAGGCTGTGGAAGGTCAGTAGTTCCGCAGTTCGAGACCCGGGTTGCCGCATGACGGAGTGAGCTCCCGTCTCTCGTTCCAGCTCCTGCCAACCTAGCAGTTCGAAAGCAAGAAATTGCAAGTAGATTAATAGGTACCACTTCGGTGGGAAGGGAACAGCGTTCCATGCGCCTTGGTGTTTAGTCATGCCGGCCACATGACCACGGAAACGTCTTCGGACAGCGCTGGCTCTTCGGCTTGGAAACGGAGATGAGCACCACAACCCTAGAGTCGGACTCGACTGGCTTTCGAGCAAGGGAACCTTTACCTTTACCTTACAGCTGAAATGGGGACTATTTGATGCATGGTCCCAAGAAATACAAACGAGGCACGCTCGCCAAATTGCTCTCTATCAAAAGCATGTGCCCTCTGAATAGTAGCTGTTCAGGCTGATGGGAAATTTGTCAACAAAGATTCCCCTCCCCCCCCCAGCTTTCTAGCAGATACTTTCCTGCCAATTGGGCTCACTTTCTGAACTGAAGCCTGTCGTAGGGTGGGTGACCTTAAGGCGAAACTGTTGTGAGGTAACCTGCCCCCACCAATTTTGCTTTTTAGATTGTATTGCCGCATTTGTTGGTATTGTTCAGTCACACAATCGAGTCCAACTCTTCGTGACCCCATGGACCATATCATGCCAGGCCCCTCCTGTTCTCCGCTGTCTGCTCAACCTCATGTTCACTTCATCGGTAACACTGTCTATCCATCTCCTCCTTTGCCGTCCCTGTCTTCTTTGACCTTCAATCGTTCCCAGCATCAGGGTCTTCTCCAGTGAGTGCTCCCTTCTCATTTGGTGGCCAAAGTATTTGAGCTTCAGTTTCATTATCTGGCCTTCCAGGGAACAGTCAGGGTTGATTTCCTTTAGGATTGACTGATCTGATCTGCTTGTAGTCCAAGGGACTCTCAAGACTCTTCTCCAGCACCATAGTTCAAAAGAATCTATTATTTGGCGCTTGGCCTTCCTTATGATCCAACTCTCGCAGCCATCCATGACTACTGGGAATACCATTGCTTTGACCATATGGACTTTTGTTGGCAGGGTGATATCTCTATTTTTTATTAGGCTGTCTAGGCCTGCCACAGCTTTTCTCCCAAGGAGCAGGCAGCTTTATACTTTATACATGACTGTAGCAGGTCTACTTTTATTTATCCACTCCATTCATACACCATCATTCTTCCCAATGGGGACCCCAAAGCAGCTTTCAACATTCTTCTCTCCTCCATTTGATCTTCATAACAACCATGAGGTAGGCAAGGTTGAAAGTGTGTGCCTGGCCCAAGGTCCTCCAGCGAGCTTCCATGGCAGAGTGGGGGTTTGATCTTGGGACTCCCCGATGCTAGTCTGACACTCTAACTACTACTACTACACCATTTAAAGCCAGTAATCTGTAATCATGAGTAATTTAGGCCTAAGGGAGTGAGTGAGGGGTCATGGCTCAGTGGAAAAGCACCTGCTCTTCATGCAAAAGGTCCCAGGTTCTTTCCATGGCAATTCCAGTTGAAAGGATCTGGTAGAAGGTGAGTGGAAGATTATTCTTCACCATCATCATCACCATGATGATGACGGTGACAATGACGATGTTTCTGGATCACCCAATCCATGAGTACACAAGGCTCTGGGCGATTTACAACAGGTTAAAAACATGTTAGTTGGCAGAGAATTTCACCAGGGCGGAGCCATGGCCGCTACATTAGGGGTGTGTGGCCTACATGCAAAGGATTTCCTGCTACAAAAAAGGCCCTGGGTTTGGACAACAAACATGGTAAACAGAATAACAAGCAAAAGGTGGGTGTGGCTGGATGAGCACACTTCTGGTAACATGGGGGTGCGGCCTAATGTGCTAATGAGCTGTGCTGTCAGGGGTGTGGCCTATTATGCTAATGAGTTCCTGCTGGGCTTTTTCTACAAAAAGAGCCCTGAGTCCATCACCATGATGACAATGACAATGACGATGACGATGACGATGTTTCTGGATCACCCAATCCGTGAGTACTCAAGGCTCTGGGCGATGTACAACAGGGCTAAAAACATGCAAAAAAACAGATTAAAATCAATACATCAGTTATTCTTCATTTAATAGTCTCCAGATGGCATCCATAATTTAACCTGGAAGAAAAGAGGGTGCCAGCTATGATGGAAAACCGTTGCTGCCTTCCAGGTCCCATCCATGGGGTTCCCGTAAGGACTCACACCACCGCATTCTGGATCAGCTGGAGTTTCTGGCTCAGTCTCAAGGCAAAGTGTACAGCAAGTTACAGTAGTCTAATCTGGAGGTGACCATTGCATGGATTACTGTGGCTAGATCAAGGTGTGACAGGAAAGGGGCCAATTGCCGTGCTTGGCGTAGATGTGAAAACGCCACCCTGGCAATATTCGTGACCTGGGTCTCCATAATTAAGGAAGCGTCCAGGACCTGTGGTGGCTAAAGTGGTTAAGACGCTGAACTGCAGGTTGTGGAAGGTCGGTAGTTCAGCAGTTCGAGACCCGAGTGTGTTGCATGACGGAGTGAGCTTCCGTCTCTCGCCCCAGCTCCTGCCAACCTAGCAGTTCGAAAGCAAGAAATTGCAAGTAGATAAATAGGTACCGCTTCGGTGGGAAGGTAACAGCGTTCCGTGCGCCTTGGTGTTTAGTCATGCCGGCCACATGACCACGGAAACATCTTTGGACAGTGCTGGCTCTTCGGCTTGGAAACGGAGATGAGCACCACAACCCTAGAGTCGGACTCGACTGGCTTTCGAGCAAGGGAACCTTTACCTTTACCTTTTTACCAGGACCACACCCAAACTCCTGATGGATTGCGTTAGTGTTAGTGGCACCCCATCAAGGGTGGGAAGTCTATGCCCCAGCCCTGACATGCCTCGCCCCCGCTCATCTTTGTCAGAGTCAGCCTCAGCCTACTCTTTTTAAACCATCCCACCACAGCCTCAGCCAGATTATGGCCCTGTTCACAAGAGGGGTTTTGGGCTGGGAGCGGGACGGAACGGGGGTGGAGCAAACGACGCGATCCCACGGCAACATCTGGGAATCGTTGCCTGCCCATCGCCAATCTGTCCCTCCTGCCCGAAAACCCGCACTAAAAAAGAACCACCTACCTTGGTGGTTCTTCGGATAGAGCGCCTCAAGCCGGGCCGTCGGATCGCCGGCTCAGCCCTTGCACCGGCTAATCCCAGCCCCCGGCTGTACTGCGCATGCTTGAGCATGCGCAGTTCAACAGCCTCCCCCTCCCATCTGACTCTTCCTCCCCAGCATCTGATCGTGCTGGGGAGCACTGCGCCGCGGCTCAGGGGATCTGTGGGATCCCGCCGCGGCGTCTCAACTTTGGTGCGGCTT
>NW_015173292.1:29133-34277 GCF_001447785.1 Gekko japonicus | reverse complement strand
GTGTTCCCTCTAAGCTGAGTTAGTGTGAGCGAGCTCACAGTTTTTAAGCCTCCGGCTCACACGTTTTTGTCTTAGCTCAGGAAGGAGGGCTCCAGAGCAAATTAATTTACGCAGCAGCCAAATCGCTCGCTCACAACTTCAATGCCAGTAGCTCACAAAGTAGAATTTTTGCTCACCAAGACTGCAGCTTAGAGGGAGCACCGGTGCCCACCCTTTCAAAGAGCATCTGCTATATTTCATAAAAGGTTCTGATCAAAATCACTTCAGTTCCCATCACTTCCCACGGAAATTCTGGCTGTCAAGTTTAGGTACAACTTTGGGGCTCTCCCTCCCCCCAGACAGCTTCAAAATTACTGCAGGGAAATGTCGCTCTTTG
Organism: Gekko japonicus; assembly: GCF_001447785.1. Lineage (NCBI taxonomy): Eukaryota > Metazoa > Chordata > Lepidosauria > Squamata > Gekkonidae > Gekko > Gekko japonicus. The sequence continues at coordinate 33,901 of NW_015173292.1, read as the reverse complement.
TACACGTATGCACTAAAGTATAACCTAATTTATTTGAATGGCTGGAGGACAATGAAAACATCTGGAAAAATAAGACATTCAGATAAATAACATTGCTATTTATATACTGTTGCATAGCCAAAGGGCCATACAGGAAACACGCAAAGAATTCAAAAAACTTACATATGCTCCAATGCCTCCTATTTAGTAGGACAGTCCCAATTTTCTGGTACCTGCCCTAGTAAAATCACTGTTACAGTTTTGCACTGTGGAGAGATTCTTTTGTTTGGGAGTGGGATGGGGGGATGCTGCTGGGACAAGACGTAAGAGTTGCCATTATCTGAGAATATATTTTCGTGTGATCCCGGTGATTAATTCCAGTTAACAATCTGGTGACAATCTTCTGGGCCAGGTGCAGTAGTAAAGGCAAAGGGAAAGGTTTCCCTTGGTCAAAAGCCAGTCAAATCTGACTCTAAGGGGTGGTGCTCATCTCCATTTCCAAGCCGAAGAGCCAGTGCTGTCCGAAGACATTTCCATGGTCATGTGGCCAGCATGACAAAACACGGAGGCACACGGAACACTGTTACCTTCCCACCAAAGCAGTATCTGTTTATCTACTTGCAACTTCTTGCTTTTGAACTGCTAGGTTGGCAGGAGCTGGGGCCAGAGACGGGAGCTCACTCTGTCACAATGCACTCGGGTCTCGAACTGCCGAGCTACCGACCTCCTGGTCTGCAGCTCAGCGTCTTTAACCTCTGAGCCACTGCAGCCTGAAGTGCAGCAGCCAGTACTATTTATTTGTTTGCTTATATATTTATACTCTGCTTTTCTCCCTGATGGGGGGCCCAAAGCAGCTTACAACATCAATCTCCTCCCCTTCCATTTTATCCTCACAATAACCCTGTGAGATAGGTGAGGCTGAGAAAAAGAGAGTGGCTGGCCTGGGTCACCCATCCAGTTTCCATGGTACAGTGGGGATTCAAACCTCGACCTTCCAGGTCATAGCCCAGCACCTCTAACTACTGGCTCTCTTCAGATGCAACTACATTATAAAGCATAGGCATCCAGCCTAGCAGTTACTAATGCATCCTGGTTGGTCATCCAGGAGGTAGCACATCTATTGGACCAGCTAAAGCTGAAAAAGACTCAGCTAGCCACAACGGCTGCTTAATGATTAAGGGTGCAATCCCGAGGACACTTCCCTAAGAATAAGCCCCACGAGGCTCACTTTTGAGTTACACCTCTTAGGCTTCTTCCATAAGCATCTACTTTTGAGTAGACCTCTTAGGCTTCTTCCATAAGCAGCAAGACCAAAGCCACACAAGCACCCGAACTTGAGGTCTGATCCTTGACAATCTGGTTGCACTTAGTCAACGAGAAAGAAATGCTTTTCTGTTGAACAAGAATATGTGTTAAATTGTCATCTTTTGCACTAATATTATGAACTACAAGGGGGGGACCCGCGATACTCGCGGGGGGGAGGCAGAGGAGGAAGCAGCAGGAGGAGGTAAGTACCCACCCATCCCGCCGGTTCCCCCCGTCTCCTCCACACACACCCTTAAATGATGAGCCTGATAGGATCGGGCTGAGCAAAGCCTGCAGCTAAACCCTTGCAGCACAAAATAGGTTTTCCCAACCCTAGCCAGAATAAAAATCTCTCTCAGGACGTCCCGAGTAATTCATGCACTCAAGCCAAGTAATTCATGCACCTGCTCTCCCCTCCTTCTGTCCAGGTACGTTTTGTAACGTCCAGCCGGATGAAGATAAGAGTTCAGTGCTGTGAAAGCGGCAGCGAGGGAATGGCATGCACCGCCTGTTGCCCTTCCCTCCGGAACGGGCGCCGAGGCATTTCCCGCACGACTCGTGGCACACCGATCCCCGAGCAGCACTCGAGGCTCAACTTCGAGTCCCCCCCCCAAAAAAAATAGTCACCAGTTTCCAGAACATCCCAAACTTCTGCAGGTGTTGTCAGTCCCAGTGAATCTGTTTCGGTCCCTCCCTCGGCCATTCCAGCTCTGGAAGGGAGAGACGACTGAATTGTGATCCCGCTTGCCGATCCAACCGTACAGGCACTGCAGCAGCCCGGGGGCCCGTTGCCTGGCGAGCACGTGCCGTGCCGACTCCGTCTGGAACGGGCGCCGAGGTGGTGCCTGAATGAGCGCGCACGTGGCAGTGCTCCTGTTCAAGGCTCTCTCGTCCCCCCCCCGGTGGCCTTCGGATGCTCTTAATCAGAACTCGCTATCGAACTCTTCCTGGATTTAAACCTCCGGGGACAGATAATCCTGGGCCAAGCTGTCCCTTCGCTCTCACCCGAGATGAGCTCGGCGAAGAAGAGGAGCGGTGGTGCTGCCGCCTGGCTGCCAGCAGACCCACCGGGTCGCTCCCTCCGGTAGTCCGCTGCGAGCCCGGCCGCGCTGTCCCTGGCCCTCACTGCTTCCCCCCACCCCCGGCTCCGAAGCTACTCTCTTTCCCCTCCACAGTGGTGGTGGCGGCGGTGGTGGCGGTGGCGCGGTGGTGGCGGTGGCCATCACTTCCCACGGAAATTCTGGCTGACAAGTTTAGGTACAACTTTGGGGCTCTCCCTCCCCCCAGACAGCTTCAAAATTACTGCAGGGAAATGTCGCTCTTTGTACACGTATGCACCAAAGTATAACCTAATTTATTTGAATGGCTGGAGGACAATGAAAACATCTGGAAAAATAAGACATTCAGATAAATAACATTGCTATTTATATACTGTTGCATAGCCAAAGGGCCATACAGGAAACACGCAAAGAATTCAAATAACTTACATATGCTCCAATGCCTCCTGTTTAGTAGGACAGTCCCAATTTTCTGGTACCTGCCCCAGTAAAATCACTGTTACAGTTTTGGATTGAGGAGAGATTCTTTTGTTTGGGGGTGGGATGGGGGGGTGCTGCTGGGATGAGTCTTAAGAGTTGCCATTATCTGAGAATATGTTTCAGTGTGATACCAGTGATTAATTCCAGTTAACAATCTGGTGACAATCCTCTGGGCCAGGTGCAGTAGTAAAGGCAAAGGGAAAGGTTTCCCTTGCTCGCAAGCCAGTCAAATCCGACTCTAAGGGGTGGTGCGCATCTCCATTTCCAAGCCGAAGAGCCAGTGCTGTCCGAAGACATTTCCATAGTCATGTGGCCAGCATGACTAAACACGGAGGCGCACGGAATGCTGTTACCTTCCCACCGAAGCAGTACCTATTTATCTACTTGCAATTTCTTGCTTTTGAAATGCTAGGTTGGCACATTTTGTCAGTCTTTAAGGTGATACTGGACTCTTACTCTTTTCTACTGCTACAGAAAGACTAGCACGGCTACCCATCTTGGTTTAATGGGTGGACACTCCAAAACAGATATATATATTTCTCCATATATTTGGCCAGACCCCAGTGAATACTGCCAACAACATTTAGGTGACTGAGAACATATACTGGGGTTATGGTCATGCACAAAACATACACAGCATGATCAGCACCCACACATCATTACCAACATTCATCAAACATGAGGTGCAATGGATTATAATATGTGTCACCAAATTACATTGTTTCCTACTGTCATTTAATATTAGGAATTTGGACTTCTGATTCACCTTGGCTATTCTCTTTTCAAATCCCAGTTGTCCATTGAGCTTAGAGAACTAATAGATAGATACAAATATGCCTCCAAGAGGTTTACAAAATTATGTTTGGCACAGAGAAGGTAGAGAAAGTAGTACTTTTCTCCATTTCTCGCAATACAAGGACTCATGGGCAGTCAACGGAATTAAGGTAAAGGTAAAGGTTCCCTTGCTTGAAAGCCAGTCAAGTTCAACTCTAGGGTTGTGGTGCTCATCTCCGTTTCAAAGCCGAAGAGCCAGCGCTGTCCGAAGATGTTTCCGTGGTCATGTGGCCTGCATGACTGAACACCGAGGTGCACGGAACGCTGTTACCTTCCCACTGAAGTGGTACCTATTTATCTACTTGCAATTTCCTGCTTTTGAACTGCGAGGTTGGCAGGAGCTGGAACTAGAGACGGGAGCTCACTCCATCATGCGGCACACTCAGGTCTCAAACTGCTGAACTACCGACCTTCCACAGCCTGCAGTTCAGCATCATAACCACTTGAGCCACCGCAGATCCTAGAGAACTCATAAATAGATACAAATATGCCTCCTAATCCCCCCCACACAACTTCCAATTTTTGGCAATCATATGGTAGCCGAATCCTTGTGTTGTTGTTCATTGCATCTTGAGCCCCTATGTCTTGAAGGTATTAACCTCTCCAACCTCAGAAATCAATATAATCAGTGAAGAATATCTTCTATCAGGAAATTTTGCCTGCATCTTTTGATGTTTCTTCAGGCCATTCCTTGTTAAAACTCATGAAAATACACATACAAAAGAGAGTTCAGTGAGCATGAAGGAAAAGGGAATTTTAAAGGAAGATGACAGTGGGGGGTTTTTTAAAGAAAAAAATGTATGTATGCCATGTCTTTTTATCATGGAAACCTGAGTGCCTTTCCCATCAGATTGGCAGTGAATTAGGCATTACTGCTCTGTTCAGTTGGTATCCAGGCATGAGCTCCTGTCTCCCTTCAAACAAAGATCCAGACCTCAGCAACCTTCAGAGTTGTGAGTTTGCCATCTTACTGTCTTGGGGATCTCAGCTAACGTTGCATCATTTCTTTTCACGCATGAATATTTGGCTCAGAAAATAGTTGAATTGAATTTTAACTGTGGCCCCGGTCACACGGGCCGGATATCGCAGGGGGGAGGCGTGGCTAATTGCCC
>NW_015173292.1:23499-28935 GCF_001447785.1 Gekko japonicus | reverse complement strand
AGACACCCTGTGAGGTAGGTGGGGCTGAGAGAACTTTGACACAAACTGCTCTTTTTCAAAAACAGCTGTGCCAGAGCTTGCGACTGACTCAAGGTCACATCAGCAGGTGCAAGTGGAGGAGTGGGGAATCAAACCCGGTTCTCCCAGATTAGAGTCCGCGCACTTAACCACCACACCAAACGATGTGTCACCAAATTACATTGTTTCCTACTGTCATTTAATATTAGGAATTTGGACTTCTGATTCACCTTGGCTATTCTCTTTTCAAATCCCAGTTGTCCATTGAGCTTAGAGAACTAATAGATAGATACAAATATGCCTCCTAATCCCCCCCACACAACTTCCAATTTTTGGCAATCATATGGTAGCCGAATCCTTGTGTTGTTGTTCATTGCATCTTGAGCCCCTATGTCTTGAAGGTATTAACCTCTCCAACCTCAGAAATCAATATAATCAGTGAAGAATATCTTCTATCAGGAAATTTTGCCTGCATCTTTTGATGTTTCTTCAGGCCATTCCTTGTTAAAACTCATGAAAATACACATACAAAAGAGAGTTCAGTGAGCATGAAGGAAAAGGGAATTTTAAAGGAAGATGACAGTGGGGGGTTTTTTAAAGAAAAAAATGTATGTATGCCATGTCTTTTTATCATGGAAACCTGAGTGCCTTTCCCATCAGAATGGCAGTGAATTATGCATTACTGCTCTGTTCAGTTGGTATCCAGGCATGAGCTCCTGTCTCCCTTCAAACAAAGATCCAGACCTCAGCAACCTTCAGAGTTGTGACTTTGCCATCTTACTGTCTTGGGGATCTCAGCTAACGTTGCATCATTTCTTTTCACGCATGAATATTTGGCTCAGAAAATAGTTGAATTGAATTTTAACTGTGGCCCCGGTCACACGGGCCGGATATCGCAGGGGGGAGGCGTGGCTAATTGCCCCGGCGCAGTTTGATCCACGATTACACGATCCGACGCGCCGGCTGCACACCACAGGTCCTTCCCTCGGCGCCGGTGGGTAACCGAGGGTGGCGATCACACGACAATCCTGCAGCGCGGCAAAGAAGCTGCACGGCGCGATCACACAAGCAATGGCTAGGCATGACCACTCGAATCTTTAGGGAAGTTAAAGGGATGTGTTGGGAGAGACCACTGAGGTGTGAGCTAAATCTGTTCACTGCTGTTAGTGGCCCTAGCTGCTGCTGAGAACTGAGCTTTTTCCGTTTGTCAAGGTAGCCCCATCTTGGGTTGTGTTTCTTGGTCTCACTGGCAATGTGACTGAGTGTTGTTTATGGAGTTTTCAGTATGGATAGAAGATCCTTGAGCTATGATTGCTATCTTTGTTTGCTGGGAAGTAATTCCCGTTAGTATACTTTAGCTGGAAGTATACTGGAAGTATTTGAAGTAGATGTACAAGCTGTTGGGAGTTTTCTAGTCCTGCATCCGATGGAATTGAATTTTATCTTTTTATATTGTATGCACTATGTGCCTTATGTAAGCCGCCCTGAGCCCGTTCGCGGGGAGGGTGGGGTATAAATGCAATAAAATAAAATAAAAAATAAAGTCAGAGGAGGGGGAAGACATGGTTCTGCATGGGGGAGGGAGTCCTGGCTGCTAAGTCATGTGCTTGGCAGCAGGACTAGGCCCCCAATGTGTGGAAGAAATGGCCAAAGAACACCCCCCGTGGGCCAAAATGCAGACACCGCATGGTGTGTGTGCAAATATGGTGGCAATGCTGGCTGCTAGCAGGCCCTGGCAGAGGATCTTCTAAACCCCTCACATACAAACGCCAATCCCCATGGCCATCTTGTTATGTATTGGGACTGGAACATTCCAGGACTGTTTTTAACAGAGACGGGCTGAGGTTGGAGCTCTAGAACAATAGCCCACCAGGACTCTGAAGGTGACCAATGAGGAAGTTATGGGTCTGACAATAGCCTATCGTTAGTAGTTGTTTGGGGAGTGGGTGGTGTTTTGCATGCTATTTAAACAGGGCTATTGTCCCGAGTCTTGGTTTTTGTTCTGGCTGAATTACGAATAAAGCAGAGCTGATCACTAAGCTTGGGGGTCAGACCATCCATGAAACCCAGTATTTAACACATTCAGGGCTCTTTTTGTAGAAAAAGCCCAGCAGGAACTCATTAGCATTACAGGCCACACCCAACAGCAGAAACTTATTAGCATATTAGGCCACACCCCTGACAGCACAGCTCATTAGCACATTAGGCCCGATCGGAGGGTCGCTGTGCAGTCCTGGGCTAGGATCTTGCATGACTTCATGTTTTAGCAAACCCTCGCTGTATCTTCCTGGTTTGAGAGAGGAGGCTCCCCAAATCTATCATGTGCTTTCAACCAGCGCATAATTCCAGCTGCTAATCTAAATCCTTCAGGACTGCAAGGCAGCTTTCCTAAGAAGGAAACCTACTTTATTCTTTAACCTGAATGTTCTCCTCCTCCCTGTTCCCAGCCCTGGCAAAGTAAGCCTGTTAAGGCTGCCAACCTCCAGGGGGCACCTAGATATCTCCTGCTATCACAGTTGATCTCCAGACAACCGCTGGAGAAAATAGCTGCCTTGGATGGTGGGCTCTGTGGCATCATACCGGTTTGAGTTCCATCCCCTCCCCAAACCCTGCCCTACCTAGGTGCCACCCCGGAATTTCCCGGTATTTCCCAACCCAGAGCTGGCAACCATACCCATTGTAGGACAGAAAATATCAGCCATGCAGGTGCAAAGATTACTAAAGTCCAACAATTAAAGGGGTGATAAAGAATGCCATCAAGGCACAGCCAATCTATGGCAACCCCATCAAGGCTTTTAAGGCAAGAGACTTGATAGCCCAAAGTAACTCTCAACTTCCTTGGTGGTCTCCTATCCAAGTACTATCCTAACCAGGGCCGACCCTCTGTAGCTTCTGAGATCTGACAAAATTGCAGGGCCATCCAGCCCGTGTCATCCACCCACCTTCCAAAAATAATTGAGTCCCAAAGTTGTTTAAGACGCTGAGCTGAAGACTGTGGAAGGTCGGTAGTTCAGCAGTTCGAGACCCAGGGTGCCGCGTGACGGAGTGAGCTCCCATCTCTAGTTCCAGCTCCTGCCCACCTAGCAGTTCGAAAGCAAGAAATTGCAAGTAGATAAATAGGGACCACTTTGGTGGGAAGGTAACAGTGTTCTGTGTGCCTTGGCATTTAGTCATGCCGGCCACATGACCACGGAAACATCTTCGGACAGCGCTGGCTCTTCGACTTTGAAACGGAGATGAGCACCGCAACCCTAGAGTCGGATTTGACTGGCTTTCGAGCAAGGGAACCTTTACCTTTACTTTAAAGAACAAGATTGTCCTTAACTCCTCCAAACCTGCAAAAAATTCACCCTTAAGTGCTTTGGGGGGTGTATATTAAACATTATTGATTTTACCATACAGAAACAACTAAAAGTCCTCCCACCGTTGCAATTAAATGCTGACAGGTATACATAATGTATTACATACAGCAGCTAACTGAATGTAGCAGATATTTCATATCACTCCGCTTTTTCTGGGCTACACAGTGGGAAAGTGCAGATGCTGCAGTTTGCATATTGCATTAGCGCTTGCTTAAAATGACATGTACGCCATCTCACTATTTAGAGCCGAGAGGTGAGAGATTCATTATGACTTTGCTGCTGTTCTCATGATAACCAGAAGTTAACAATGGAGAATGCCTTGAGGGTTTTTACTAATACCATCAATTCAGATTTCAATGGGGGAGGGGGAGATTTCATAAGGTGTGGTGGGGGGAGCATAATTCACAGCATGGTTCACAGGTCCGTTTTGGAGTTCATATTCCAGTTTAGATGGCAAAGTTATGCAATCATTGTGGTTCTTTTTTAATTTAAAAAAAATTCAAAACAGAGAAGGAAAAAGAGAACAAGGGAAAAAACCCCTCAAAATGATGGCAGAGCGACGGCGACCTGGCGTACCCTGTGAACACGACACTGAATGGCAGAGTCTGGGCGGAGGCAGAGTCTGGAAGGCGTGGCAACGTGGCGGCACGGCGCGGCGGAGCCTACAAGGACGGAGCCGGAAGCTACGACTGGCACGGAGCCGCGCACCAAAAAAGACGAGCCCACCAGAGGAAAAGCCACCGGAGGAAGACCTGTTCCAGGGGCCAGGAAGTAGAACGCCAAAAAGGAATATCAGCAACCAAAAGCCCACCGGAAGATGCCGAACAACAACTGAGCCCTGCTGCCTGGGTGCTGGTAGGTAGTCACCCCCCATACAACAATGTGGCCCAAGATAGGTAAATATAAATGATGTAAACCGCTCAGAGACCCTTCGGTATATAAGCCAAAACCCCAGTAACATACACAGAATAGAAATAAAAATATAACAGCAGCAGTGGCAGATGGACACATAACCACCTATAAAAGGTTCCCAAATATCTATCCATGTGCAATTAGATTCAGGTGGGGTAGCCATGTTGATCTGAAGCAGAAGAAAGTTTGAGTCCAGTGGCACCTTTAAGACCAACAAAGTTTTATTCACAGGATAGGTTTTCGTGTACAAACACCCTTCCTCAGAAACAATGGAACAGAACCTCCTCAACTATTACTTATAGCGGGTGGGGTAGGGGTTGTTGTCAGGAAGGGTCGTTTAGAGTAAGGATGCATAAGTAGTGGGTGATTATAGCTGAGACTGGATGTAAGAAAGATCTGTGAATAGCAGCAAATTAGCATACAAATACAAGAGTTAACAAACAGGTGTCGGAATGAGGTTTGAGTCCAGTGGCACCCACAAGTTCAATTCTGGGTACAAGTAGGGCTGCCAAGTCCCCCCGGGGGGCGGGGAAAACCCCGCCCCAGAGGCCCATTCCCCAAAACCAGGGAATCGGGCCCCGGGGGGAACCCCGCCCTGGCGTGCGCGTCACAAGGAAGTGACGTTATGACGCCGGGCATACTGGGGGCGGGGCCACGGCCATACAAGGGAAAACTCTATGGTTTTCCCTTGTATGGTCGTGGCTCCACCCCCGGCATGCCTGGCGTCTTAACGTCACTTCCCTGTGACGTGCATGCGGCGGGCGCACGCCGGGATCCACCCGGGAGTCCCCCGCCGGCAAGGTAAGTCCCACTTGGCAACCCTATACATAGTATGTACACTCCTTCAGATTCCTTAAAACAGATTTCCTCAAATATTACATATATGTAGGGGGGTTAGTTGCCAGGAAGAGTTAATTAGAATCAAGATGCCAAAGTAACCGAGCATGAAATACAGCTAAGATCGGAATGACACATTGGGTAAGACATGTAAATAGCAGTAAGTTAGTATACAGATAATAAAGGAGTTAACAACAGATGTGGGAACTAAGTTTGAGTCCAGTGGCACCTTTAAGACCAACAAAGTTTGATTTGGGGTATAAGTGAGAACTGAGTGACTTAGAATGTGTATTGAGATAAGAAGCTG
>NW_015173292.1:10309-23116 GCF_001447785.1 Gekko japonicus | reverse complement strand
CTATTTTTGGACAGGAACGCACAGGAACAGAATTCCGGCTGGCTCCTGAGTTGGCCATGCCCAGCAGGAACTCATTAGCATAACAGGCCATACCCAACAGCAGAAACTCATTAGGATTGGCTACATTAGGGGTGTGTGACCTAACATGCAAAGGAGTTCCTGCTACAAAAAAAGGCCCTGGGTTTTGACAACAAACAAGGTAAACAGAATAAGAAGCAAAAGGTGAATGTGGCTGGATGAGCACACTTCTGGTAACACGGGGGTGCGGCCTCATATGCTAATGACATGTGCTGTCAGGGGTGTGGCCTAATATGCTAATATGTTTCTGCTGTTGGGTGTGGTCAATTATGCTAATAAGCTCCTGCTGGGCTTTTTCTACAAAAAAAGCTGTGTGTGTATAAACAGTACAACAATACAACTACAACTGTGACTTGCTGATACACAAAACACTGAATATAAATTTCCACGTGATTCCTGTATAAGTCATACTCCATAAAGAACAGAAATGAATAAAGAAAAAACAAGGTAAGTAACAATATTGGTTGAATTGGTTAGAGAGCCAGTTTGGTGTAGTGGTTAAGTGCGCGGACTCTCATCTGGGAGAACCGGGTTTGATTCCCCACTCCTCCACTTGCCCCTGGCTGGATGACCTCGGGCAAGCCATAGTTCTGATAAGAGCTGTTATTGAAAAAGAGCAGTTTCTGTCAGAGCTCTCTCAGCCCCACCCACCTCACAGGGTGTCTGTTGTGGGGAGGGGAAGGGAAAGGAGTTTGTAAGCCGCTCTGAGACTCCTTTGGGTAGTGAAGGGCGGGGTATAAATCCAATCTCTTCTTCTTATTGAGTTATAGAACATAAGGTAGGTGACAATATGCTGTAACTAACAATCTCTTTTGGGTATTAACCATACCAGTTTTGTCTCCAACCTAGTATTCCACCTAGCTTTCAACCTAGGCATAAAACAACGTCGTCTGGAAACGCTGTATAAGAGTTCCCAGGAGTGGACAAAAGAGACCGGAGGTTCTTGTCTAGATGCAAAGTACAGTTTGGGTTGGGTTCCAGGTTACTTCTCCAGTGGTTGAAGGACTAATGGATTGCTAATTTAAACTAATCAAAACAGAAACAATACTGCTTGATGAGCCACATGTGTTTGGGGTGTGCAAAAGGAGTAGGACTCAGGACTTTTTATTATAAGGGAAATGTGGGGAGGAAGGCTGAGGTGAGATTGATAGGATTAGGGATTGAGGCTGAAAAGAAGTAGCTCTTTGTTGTTGTTGTTCAGTCGCACAGTCAAGTCCGACTCTTCGCGACCCCATGGACCAGATCACGCCAGGCCCTCCTGTCTTCTGCCGTCCTCTGAAGTTTGCTCAACTTCATGTTCGTTGCATCGATGACACTGTCTAACCATCTCATCCTTTGCCGTCCCCGTCTCCTTTGACCTTCAATCTTTCCCAGCATCAGGGTCTTCTCCAGTGAGTGCTCCCTTCTCATTGGGTGGCCAAAGTATTTGAGCTTCAGTTTCATTATCTGGCCTTCCACGGAACAGTCAGGGTTGATTTCTTTTAGGATTGACTGATTTGATCTTCTTGCAGTCTAAGGGACTCTCAAGAGTCTTCTCCAGCACCATAGTTCAAAAGAAGTAGCTCTTGGGTGAGGCAAATTTATTGTCTGGAGTATGCAGATGTTGGCAGGGGGGAGGGGACATTGCAGCTCTCGGAACAAGATCTCATATGCTTCCCAGGTTCACTGCATAGGCATGATTATGGGGCCTGACAGTTCTGGTGGCCATCTTTGTGTCCACTTATATCACGTTGCCTGGTATATAGACTCCTGAGCTACTCCAATGGTGTCCATTGCCGGTTGAAATGGCCCCTCCTGAGAGACAGGGTGCCTGCCTGCTGACAGGCAAGCTACAAAGTCACACAGAGTTTGTGACTAAAATAAAAATGAATAAAATGTAACAGTAAAATTAACATGAAAATCAAACATGGAACAAATCAGAGTGAGCTTGTCTTGATAACAAAGCTCGGATGAAGACATTTCAGAGTGGCATAGCTCTGTAGTGTGCTGGATTTAAAAGAATCCCTGTAGAAAAGCTAGCCTCACGAGAAAATTCTGTTACAAAAAACTTGTTCCTGATATAGAAGGGAAAAAATAATACGTAGAATGATAGCAAAGTCTTCAAATATTGTGTAGTGGAAGAATAACCCCAACTTTTTCTTTCCTAGAGCACAATGCCCGTTTGTAATAAAATAAAAAATAAGAACAGAAGCTTACAAATATGCACTAATCTACATAATTCATATATACAAAAGTTAATATCATCTGGAACATTGTAGCCCATGGCATCCCCCCCCCTTTCTGATCCCCTCCTGATATGCAATGGGGAGTGTGTATTTATAGTCTCTCATGTATTCTGTTGGATGTGAATTGGTTTTAACTGTTTTAACTTGTTTTCCTCTATTGCACTTGGTGCCTATGTAAGCCGCCCTGAGCCCGCGTGCGGGGAGGGCGGGGTATAAATGAAATAAATAAATAAATAAATAAATAAATGATATACCCCAGAAATCTATTCCAAGTACCTAAAAGGCTGTCTTCCAGAGTGATATTGCATAAACTGGATGGGGTATTTCTCTTTTTATTTACTAACATGAATATAACAAAACTAAAACTTAGCATTTTCAGAGCTAACTTATGAGTCTTGCAAACTCTTTCCTTTAAGGATTCAAGTTTCATCATTACTATATAACAGTGATGGCGAACCTTTTAGAGATCGAGTGCCCAAACTGCGACCCAAAACCCACTTATTTATCGCAAAGTGCCAAAACGGCAATTTAACCTGAATATTGAGGTTTTACTTTAGAAAAAACAACTCATACATTAACTTAAGATTATCCAAACAAAGTAAGGAAAGCAATCCCAAATGCTTTCATTTACTTAAAATTATTTGGCAGAGAATTCAACACTTTAATGATGGTCTGGGCCTGGCTGGGGTGATGGCACGCGTGCCTGCCCAGAGGGCTCTGAGTGCCACCTCTGGCACCCATGCCATAGGTTCGCCACCACTGCTATATAATAAACTTCAATACGTGAGCCAATTTGAAGGTGCAATAAGTATTAAAGACTAAAAGTGCTGGAGCAAAAACGGACCACCCACCCCCCTCCTCTGCTGTAAGAGAGAATACCCCCTTATGATATTTAAAAAATGTCATCTAATTCAGCCGAGAATTAACAAAAAGCATAATGCTATAAAGAACATTTAAAAATAGGAATGCTATACAAGATTTAAGAAAGGCTTATTTTAAAATATTTAAGATGCAGTGCAATCAGCTTCTTTCATCTTTTCTTCCCCTTAGGACTCCTGTTAGCATTTTTCCTTTTTCCCTACTTTGTGCCAGCGGGAGGGTGAGTGCAAAAGCTTCCCCAAGTTGTCTTCCTTTGGTATTTCATGAGGGTGCCCCTGCTTTAAGTCCTTGAGCAGTTTTACTCCCGTATCTAAGTCATAAGCTTGCAATACTTTGTCTTGATATGTCACGTGAAGCTTGTAAAAGCCACCCATTTGTATCTTAGCTTAGCTTCATTTAAGACAGAGATGATGGGCTTCAGGCGTTTCCTCTTTTGCAATGTTTCAGAAGACAAGTCCTGCAAAACTTAGATCTTAGTAGTTTGGCATTGTAAGCAGCCTGTTGAGTGCACCAGTTACCATACATGTCTCACTCTTGAGAAACCTTTGATTTAGACTGTTTATCAAGTAAAACATTACCTGTTGCAGATGATGTCATTAAAGAGGTTAAGCTGAGGACTCTATATATAAATCTTATCCATGTACAACTGGACATGTAGGGAACCATGCTCCCTCTAAGCTATGGAGTCTTGTGAACAAAAATCCTGCTTTGTGAGCTACTGGCATTAAAGTTGTGAGCTAGCAATTTGGCTACTGCAGAAATTAGTTTCCTCTTGAGCCATCCTTCCTGAGCTAAGATTTAAAAAATGTGTGAGCCGGAGACTAAAAAACTGTGAGCTAGCTCACAATAACTCAGCTTAGGGGGAACACTAGTAAGACGTAATAAACAAAAGTCACATTCAGAGATGGTCTATTGAATGGCAGATGCTGGAAATGGATTGCTTTGTCCATTGGGCCAATTTGTAACCTGTCTGACTGGGTTACTGCTCGACATTGGACTGGAAGGCCATTTGGCCTGATCCAGTGAGACAGTTCTTATTTCCATATGAGAACCAGCTTCATCTAAACCCCAAGAGAAACTTCGACGACGGCAGTTCACTGGATCAACACAGTCTTGGCAATCACATTAATCTCAGCATGTTGAATTATCCCCAATAGTCACAATAATTTTTATGTAGGGTTTTCATGAAAGATGAGTGAGGAAACGTTGCTCACAGAGCAGATCATTCGCAGCCAATGCAAATGAGAGAAAAACTCATTTCAAAGCCACAGTAATGCAGATACGTTAGGATGGCCAATATCTATCAGTCACACCAGAGAGTAATAGCACTTTGGAAGAAAGCTCCCCAAATGATGTATCTTCCTAACCGGGACAGTCACTGTTACCTACATTTTAAGCACTACAGTCATTTGCAGGACTGCTAGCCTCCAGGTGGTGGATGGAGATCTCCTAGGATTACAACTGATCACCACGTGACAGAAATCAGTTCACCTGGAGAAAATAGCCACTTTGGACTCCATGACATTGCACCCCATTGAAGCCCCTCCCCTTCCCCAACCTCACCCTCCTCAGGCTCCTCCCAGAATCTCCAGATATTTCCCAACCCAGAGCTGGCAACCTTAGTCATTTGACGTTTAGCTCTCTGTGAGGGGACCTATTAAACAAGTCAGGCTAAGGGAAATCAGTTCATTGGTTTCAGTTTTCTGTTTCTGAAAGCCGTGGAGCTCTGTAGCCCCCTGAGTAAGTCTTACAGGAATACACTCAAATAATTGGTCCAGGGTGGGGTCGGAACAGAAATCCTGGAGGCATGCCCGGGGTCAAAGTTCAGGCTTCCCAGGTCAAAATTTGAGTTCCCACAGAGAAGTTCTCTCGCCGGGAGATTGGCTTGGCAATGTGCATAGGGTTTTTCTGATTCTGCATGAGACTGCAAAATTACTCTAAGACGGAGAGCACAAGCTTTGCAACATTAAAAGATGATATGCCTGTGAAATAACATTCTGTATTCCTAACATAGAAGCTTCATAATGTAACACTGTACAAATGAATGAGCTTGCTTTTCTTTCTGTTAATAAAAACGCTGCTGACAAGCAGTTCGAGAGATCCGTTGGTACAGAGAGAGAGAGATGAACTAAAGGTTGTTCAGAGAGCTTGCACCTAAGATCTGTTTGCTGTGTGATTCTTGAACCCTACCAAAAGTCTGTTTCTGAAAGCCGTGGAGCTCTGTAGCCCCTGAGTAAGTCTTACAGGAATACACTCAAAGAATTGGCCCAGCCTTGGAGCCATGCTTGGAGCAAGCCCTTGAAGACTTCCCTCAGGAGTTTAATTTTAGGCCTCACTGGCTTGTCTCTTCAGGGTTTCCTCAGGGACTGCAGAGCCTGTAATGTATCCAGCCCAGACAAGTCCAAACATGTCCAGACAAGTCCAGAGACAAACGCCTAGCTTCGCTCCAAGAGACAAGGGACTATACGGATCCTAGCCCGCTCCAATCAGGGGCTAGGGCTAGGTTCCTGGCCGAGAGCCAATGGGACTCTTGGCCACTGTAAATAACCTATTGGGAAGTGGGGGGTGTTTTGGGTGGCGGTTTCTTGGGGAATATAAGCCGGCCTGCGAGCCGGCTAAAGTCGTCTTGTTCCTGATCTAATAAAGTACGGTTTGCTGAAATCACTCTCCGTCTGTGTACTTTTCAGAGCCCAAATGAAAGCTTAGGCAAAGTTTAATCTATGCTTTTGGTAAGGGCAGAGAAACTGGCCAATAATATAGAAGGTTTTCTTTAAACAAAAATAAGGATGGAGAAGAATTCTAGAAACAGGAAGGAGGGCAATGAACTCTCCCTGTCTGGAAACCCTCAAATTACTTTGAGCTGTAGCCAGTCTCCTCCACATTTTGTCTCTGCCTATAATCCTATTTTACCATTCCCTTGTTCACACACTTTCACAGACTTATCAAGTTGTAACAGGGAGAGGTGGAGGGGGAATATAGCCAAGTCTAAACCCAAGAATTTCTAAGCTGTTGACATGAAATGATGGAATAAATTCCATTAGCAGCATTGACCCAGAAGGGGGGAAATATCAGTTTCCAGAATTATGTTGAGGTGTCTTCTAAGACTTCGTAGTGTACACAGCCAATATAGATGGAAGGATATATATATATATTGTTTTGGAAGAATAGATTTTTATTTCTACAGACCATTAAAGGGATTTGGGGGGGGGGCTCAAGTTCCCAGAGTTTTCATCTGCCATAGAGCTCTTGAGCTCATTATGTTTTCTTTGCAAAGCTCTGATAACCAAGGAAGAACTGTATCTGGATGTCTTACTCCCATTTCTTCTCTGCAGTTTGTTAAGACTGTGAAAAGGAGGTAAAAAGAGGAGGTAAGAAACAGACAAGAGAGATTAGGTCGATGGAGCAGCTCTCCCATCCTTGGTTTTTCTAAGCTTTGGAGAATTTGCAGGGAAACAGAGAAATAAGAGCCAAGCCAAAATACGCATTACACTTGATGCATGTGTTGAGGTTAACTGGTGTGGTTAGTCCAGCCACCATTCGTTAGCAGAGGGTTTAAATAAAGCTACAAATGCAGCAGCGTCACTTTACCAGGGTACTCAGCTTACAAAGCTATACAGAGCCACATTGCAAGTTTAGAAGAGAAATACACTTTCTTTTTTTTCTTTTCTTTTTTTTATAAATTTATTTTCCAAGTTTTCACCTTTACATTCCGTATATATAGTATAAGATAATTCATCAAACATTTATACATCTCCATAGATTGTTGCTTTCAAATTATAATATTTTCACTAGCGCTTTGTCCACACATTATACTCTTCTTTTATATTTTAGCCAGTCGTATATATACTTCCATCTTTTCCAAAATACATTCTCTGATTTGTTTTTCAATTCTAAGCTCAGTTTATCCAATTCTGCAATGTCTAAAATCTTATGTTTGAGTTCTTTTATCGATGGTATATGTTTTGATTCCCACCGTCTTGCTATCAATAGTCTTGCTGCTGTTAATATATATATTATTATTACCTTGTGATTTTTTATACTGTCCGGGATCATGTTTAATAAATATATTTCAGGTTTCATAGGTAGAGAAATACACTTTCGATAGGAAAGAGGAGAGATTGATACATTACTAACGTACTAGCTAAAGGATGGAAGCAGATGGTGAGAGACCCATCTGCCTCATGGTGCCAAGAGAGGACCACATCTCTCTCTTGATACATTCAGGAAGAGAGCTCGCCTTCATCAGAGTGTAGCAATGCCAAGTCCCCCTGGGAGGCCCGTTCCCCGCCGCTGACGGATCAGGCCCCCGGGGGGGAACCCCACCCCCAAAGCACGTCACACGGAAGTGACGCAAGCACGTTGGGGATGTTGGGGGCGGGGCCACAATCATCCGAGGGAAAACTCTATGGTTTTCCCTTGGGTGATTGTGGCCGCGCCCCCAAAGTCCCCGACGTGTTTGCGTCACTTTCATGTGACGTGCCTGCGACACGCGCACGAAGACTCCCGGAGCAAGGCTGGACTCCCCCGCTCCGGAACAGGTAAGCACTTGGCAACCCTATCAGAGTGAGAGAGAAGTAGGAAAGGGAAATGGCCCCTGAGAACACAATCTGTATTTCAAAGAGGGCAGTGGCAGAAGAGCAGATACAGGAAGAAAGGTCAGTGTGCCTATTTAGCTATCTAGTCTCTCCTGCGACTCATTCTGGAGGTGTGAGACAGGAGGCATTGCATCTCGAACTTCAAACAGCATGTTGGAACGGAGATGACGCACACAACTCATTGTCCAACGTTAGAAGAGGCACAAACCTTTTTTAAAAATGTCTTTGTTGCTCTGAATACCTCCGAATACTGTGAGGGAAAAGAGAGTCTTCTGGCCTCCTTCCCATGCTGTTTTTGCCAGTGGAAATGGCCATGGGGATCTTTTTTGCTCCACTCTCTGGCTCCCCATGCCCTTGGAATGGACACATGGAGTCAGAGGAAGGAGCCATGCATAGGGCAGCAACAACTTTTGAAGGTTTTAAAGGTTACTCCCCACTCTAACCAGAGTCAGGTGGCTGATTTCGCACTAGAGCTGCCTTGATGTTGCGCCGCCGTTTGCCCCGATAGTATTGGTCAATTCCACACCCGAAGCCGCGGGGCTGCATTTGACCCGCGGCTTCGCCCGGTTTCCTCTGCAGTTTTGTGATCCTCAAAAAACAGGAGGTTAGTCCCCACTCTAACCAGAGTCAGGTGGCTGATTTTGCACTAGAGCTTCCTCGATGTTGCACTGCTGTTTGCCCCGATAGTATTGGTCAATTCCACACCAGAAGCCGCGGGGCTGCATTTGACCCGCGGCTTCGCCCGATTTCCTCTGCAGTTTCGTGATCCTCAAAAAACAGGACCTGCAAAATACCAAACGTGACCTACTCTACACGAAATTACCATAGAGAAGTTGCGCCCGACATTTTGAGGAGGACTTCAACTAAATTTGCTTTTTTAATATATTTCTAAGGGTCTTTGGAAAGCGTAAACAGAGAGGCATGGAGGACTAAATCTTATCATCTAGAAGAGTGCTTTATCTTGCGAATCTGTGAATTGAAAAGAAATCGCCAAGACGGAGACCAGGAGAGGCAAGAAAAGAGCCGACTCAGACCCAGAACTTAAACCAGTTGTGAGACCTAGGATTGGATCTACTTCAACCCCCAAAATGTCAAGGGAACGAGAGAAAAAAGAGATGCAAGCCTCCATGGAAGCAATGGAGAAGAGAATGACAGAGGCAATACAAGCCATGGGGGAGCAGATAGAAAAAACATTGGGGGACCAACTGGAGAAGCAAACTCAGATTCATCTGAAACATCTAGAAGAAGTCCAAGAGAAGAACATAACAGCATTGAAGGAACTGGTTACTACAGAAATAACTTCAATCAAGCAAGAAATGGAAGGAGTTAAGAAGGATGTTCAAGCAAATGCAACCAAGACTACAGAGACAGAGGAGAAGATACAAAAAATAGAAGAGAAACAAGATTCTTTGACTCAAAAATCTCCAGGATTTTCCCAACCTGGAGCTGGCAACCCTTCCATCAGTGGGCAGGGGGGACCTGGCACACCTGGCTCCGGCACATTGCTCAAATGGGACTGTCCTTCAGAAGCAGAGTTTAGGCCAAGCATCATGTTACTGCAGAACTGGAGTCAATATTTGTTAGTAGTGAAAAAGGTACAGAGGACAGAGCAAAAAGAAGGGGCAAGATGCTGCTGTTGGGTCTACTCATGGCTGGGGAAAAGCCAACGCTGCATCTAATCAGCTGTCAGTCTCCAACTGAGAACATGCAGATGGGAAGAAGCTACTTTTTCTCTGTAGAAGAAAGATAACAGTGCTACTTCCACTAGAGGCCAGAGCTAGTGGCCAGAAGAAAGGATGGGAACTCTCAGTCTGGGGCAAGTGATGCTCTGTCTTCTTGATGCTTGGGGGGGGCAACAGTGGGAGGGCTTCTAGTGTCCCGGCCCCACTGCTGGACCTCCTGATGGCACCTGGTATTTTTGGCCACTGTGTGACACAGAGTGTTGGACTGGATGGGCCATTGGCCTGATCCAACATTGGCTTCTCTTACGTTCTTATGAAAGGAGCCAACATCTTGGTGCTTTGGGAGGTCAACAGTGGGAGGGCTTCTAATGTCCTGGCCCCACTAGTGGACCTCCTGATGGCACCTGGTATTTCTGGCACCTGTGTGACACAGAGTGTTGGACTGGATGGGCCTTTGGCCTGATCCAACATTGGCTTCTCTTATGTTCTTATGAAAGGGGCCAAACTTTAGTTTACTTTCCACACCAGACTCAGCAGCAGCGATAATGGTTTTCAGTTTAGAAAGAGAGAACAAAGAGGGAGCATGATAAGAGGTTTATAAAATTATGCATGGGTGGAGATAGTTGACAGGGAGAACATCTCTCCTAAAAGAGTAGAAACCAAGGGTATCCAGTGACAATGATGATCCAGGACAGACCAAAGGAAATACTTCTTTACTCAATGAGTGACTAAAATGTGGAATTTGCTACCAGAGGATATAGTGATGGCCATAGGTACAGATGACTTGAAAAGGAAGATTAGACAGATTCTTGGAGGAGAGGTCTATCAGTGGCTACTGGCCATGGTCACTAAAGGGGACCTCCACATTCAGCAGCAGTAAACCTCCGAACCCGAGTGCAGAGAGGCAACATCCAGTAAAGGCCTCGGCCTCTATACCCGATTGTTGGACCTCCAGAGAAACTGGCTGGCCACTGTGTGATGCAGGATGCTGGACTAGATGGACCACTGCTCTGATCCAGCAGGGCTCTTCTTGTGGTTTTCAGATGTTAATCTCCGGAGAAAGACTGCCCATGGCTTGCCTGAAGAAGGGTCTTTCTGCACAGATTGTCCTGCTGCCGAGTTCAATATGCTAAGAGAACTGGAAGGCCTGAACATTGGCCTTTTCTTTTGGCTGCTAGCTAGCAGTGATAACTCGGTAAACCATCCCATATGAAGCAGCAGGGGAGAAGGCGCCAGGCCCGTAGCCAGGATTTTTAAAGTCGGGGGCATTTAAATTTCTTAGGGGGCACTGGCTAATCAAATTAAAGGAATACCCAGCTCCTTCCTTGCTCCTGCCTCCTGCTCAGGGGCCCTGGGGTGGATGGGAAGTCGGGGGGCTCGCCAGTTAGTTAGGGGGCCTCGCCCCGAGATGCCCCACTGTAGCTATGGGCCTGGAAGGCTCTCCTGGTAGGGATACTCATTTATGTCACATCCTCATGGTATGCATAATGGAGGGTTCATCTCGTGGTCTGGCTGCTGCTGCTGCCAGAGTAATGCACCCTGGATAAATTGACCTGGGGTATCTCTAGGGTTGCCAAGCCCATCTTCCACCCACAGCGGGGGACTTTGGGGGCGTTCCTGGAGGGGTCGGGGCATCCCCAACGTGATGACATCATGTTGGGGATGCCCACCGCCGCCACCCCCCACCCACTCACCCGCGCGCTGGATCTCCAGAAACGGCAGTTCCCTGCACTTAAAGGAGCCGGCGTTTCCCCTTTAAGAGCAGCCCCATTTTCCTTTTAAGTGCACGAAACTGGCATTTCCCTGCAAGCCTGATCTCAAGCAGAAATCGGGCTTGGGAGGAAACGTCCATGCATTTAAAGGCAGCCACCCCTCTTAAGAGAGAAGGGAGAGGGGTGGCTGTGGGTGTTGGGGATGGGGCTTCCCCGCCGGCCAGGTAGAACCCCCCCCCAAAAAATGGGGGACCCCTAGCAAACCGGGGGGGTTGGCAACCCTAGGTATCTCACCAGATTTCGGCACACCTAGGAGTTCTGTTCTTATATGACCAGGAAATACAACACTCTAGCCTAAAGGGTCAGACTCTTTCTGCATCTGGATGGATTGAGCATACAGGGTCTCCTCTGAGCCCAGAGCCTTAATTGCCTAGCCTTCACAACAGCAATACGGGGGTGTGGGGGGGGGGAAATGACATCATAATGAATGTTCACAAATGGCCTAGCAAGCAGGGAAAGGCTTTGGGAGCTAGTAACGTAGGCAAGACCACAATGCTGCGGTTCCCAAAGCAGACATTTTGCCGTACAGCAGACTGTTTGTCACAGTCTGGCACCATCATCCTGCTTTGATGGATTGGACCTCCAAGGACTTCTGGTGAAATCTGTTACAGTAAGAAAGTGACTAAAGCAGACTCTGATCAGGGAGTTCCACCATCTGTTGTGAGGCCAAACCTGAGCTGTTTTTCCAGCTATAGGAATGGCTGTTAGACTTCTTAATTCTTCGTGGTCCATCAGCTACCCTTTTATTTAAGAGAAATAAATACAGTTGTTGACTCATTTAGGCTCTCAGAAATGACCCCCCCCCCAAAAAAAATGCTGTAATCTACTCTGATAGAGATAGCAGGTCTTTTCATGTGTTTGTTTGTTTGTTTCAATTTATATTCCGCCCTCCCCGCAAGCGGGCTCAGGGAGGATCACAGAACAAATCAAGACATCCTAAAAATGCAATACATTATTAAATATAAGAACAATTAAAACAGGATAAAACAACATAAAACAGGTCACACTATTCGTATGCATAGATTTAAAGCTGGTGCCGTTTTCTCCTTCTTAATCTGGGCCACATAAAGGTGGTAAATTTCAGGAAGGGGGGGGAGCTTAGGGCTCCCAAATCTCACCAAATCATGGCGGGCGATGGCATGTCTTTGCAGAATCCTTGATGCAGGGACGGCGAGACGCGTTGCACTGCCGTCGCCAGGACACGGCGCTATGCATCGCTCTTGCAACGGGGCTGTTTGGAGCCCCGTTGCCAGAGGGACGCGTAGCGTCATGTCCTGGTGACAGCGGGTGCAACACGTCTCGCCGTCCCCATGGCAGGGATTCTGCAAAGACACGTGATCCCCCGCCCCGACTTGGCAACCCTAGGGAAGCTAGATTTTAGAAGAGATCATATAAGCAGGGATGTTGCGAATGTTGCATTTGACTTGTTCAGTGTGATGGTCAGATGTGACCCAGTTACTGAGTCTGTTTGGTTTGGCACCAAATGACGAATGCCTGGCCAAACAAGTTTGCATCAGATTTCTCCCCCCACCCCCCAAAAAAATGGTGCCTGTGCAAAAATTCAAATGGTTCAGCA
>NW_015173292.1:0-10294 GCF_001447785.1 Gekko japonicus | reverse complement strand
CATTAACAGTTCTAAAAACTATTTAAACAGCAAGTGGTCGTGTGTTTTTTTTAAACTCAACATGTATTTATGACTGATTGATACGATCTGTGATTGGCTTCTGTCTGTTTAACCAATTGCCTCCCAAGCAAGCAACAGCACAACAAGGAATAGGGGGAATAGTGTTGCCAACTCCAGCTTGGAGCCTGTGGAGGATGAAGTTTGGGGAGGTGAGGGAGATGAGCACAGGTGACACAGATACCCACTGAAGCTGCCATTTCCTCTAGGCCTGGGGGAGGGCAACCTTTTTGAGCCTGCAGGCACATTTGGAATTCTGATGTGGCACGGTGGGCATAACAACAAAATGGCTGCCACAGAAGCCACAAAATGATAACTTCAGTAACACAGTGCAGATCCTTGTGCTGTGGAGCCAGTGTGGTACAGTGGTTAAGAGTGGCTGACTCTAGTCTGAAGAATTCCCTACTCCTCCACATGAAGCCTGGGTGACCTTCAGCTTGCAGGGGACTTGCAGGGGGCACACACACACCCTTTCCTGTATCTCTCTCCCCACATTATTTTCTTCTCCTGGCAACCTCCATATCCTTACCTTTCCCTGCTTCCCCATCTCCTTCACACCCACCAACCAACTCTTATCTGCTCTCTCCATTTTCAGCTATATTGATTAGGTATTTACTTCACTCCATCTTTCCACCACAATGGGGACCCAAATCAGTTTGCATCGTTCCCTCGCGTCCATTTTATTCTCAGGACAACTTTGTGAGCAGGGGTGGACTGGGAGTGAAAAATTCTGGGGGAAAGCCCCTCCACAAGAGCCAGGCCCCTTAAATCCTCCCACAGAACAGCTGTGGATAAGACCCTGTCCCTCCCCACAGCTTCTCCTGATGGTGCTTGTTTTCACGATCAGGAAAAAAAAAGATTGCAATTTTTTTTCAGACAGCATAGTT
This sequence comes from Gekko japonicus, assembly GCF_001447785.1. Classification (NCBI taxonomy): domain Eukaryota; kingdom Metazoa; phylum Chordata; class Lepidosauria; order Squamata; family Gekkonidae; genus Gekko; species Gekko japonicus. The sequence continues at coordinate 9,350 of NW_015173292.1, read as the reverse complement.
GTGGACTCAAATGCAGAAGCAAGAGTGGTCGATTTCCTCTTAACTGTTCTTTAATTTAGCAACCTGTCTGGTAACATTCCTGAAACACCTATTGAGGATAGCATTTATTCATCTCCTTATCTTTCATTTAATTCTCAAGATTATTACTAATGGGGTTCGAAGTAGAAATTTTGATCTTCACCCATTATATTTTTTCCTACATTGGGTTGTTTTAAGTAACTGACACTGAAAGAGCCAAGAGTCACCTTGGCCCAGTCTGCATCTAGCATTTGCTCTGCTGTTATACCAAACCCACACTGGAACAGAAATTCCCGTCTACACTGCATGCCACTTTCATTTTGATTGAGTGTCGAATTTTATGGCAGTGTCCAGACTGCATGCTGCTTTCACTTCGTTTGATCTCTTGGTTTTATGGTGGCTGTCTGCATAGATTTATGGCTGTTTTATGGCCATTGGGGGTGTGTGTGACTCCGCAGTCAGTACAGTGTTGGCCTGGGATAGTTGAATGTGGTTTTGAACTGCATCTTTTTCTGTTCCAGTGTGGGTTTGGTAAAACAGCAGAGCAAATGCTAAATGCAGATTGGGCCCTTAAGTGAGCTGTTGTGTTGAGCTCTAGTACGTTGTAGCCGTTTGAGTGTTGAACGAGGATCTGGGAAATCCATGATCAGATCCCCACCCTGCCCTGATGCTCACTGTCGCTTGGCCAGACCTAACTCCAGTGTTCCCTCTAAGCTCCACAGTGTTGTGAGCAAAATTTCTACCTCATGTGTGAAAAAAGCTAGTAGCATTCAAATTGTGTACAAGTCTAAATTTGACTGTTGCGTAAATTATTTTTAGGAGATTATTTCCATAACCTTCTAAAAATCTCAGGATGAGATCTTTTAAATTATATTTGAACTATATTTTAAGAATAATGTAAACATTGTAATAAAAAACTGAATCAAGTCAAATTTTATTACACAAAACGTTGTCCTCCACAGGGGTAGACCGGGCCTCCAGAGACTTGGCCTCCAGAGAACAGATCTACCTGCCCCAGTCCACTATATTGGAAGACCTGGCCTCAGGAGAACAGTCCTGTAGAGCTGGCACGTCCCCACAATAGCAGTGGGTTCAGCTGCTTGGAAGGGAAGAAGTAGTTGGGGAGGATCCAAACAGGGTAGGTAGGCTTTGAGTGCCACAAAGGTACACAGAGCCACGTTTTAAGTTTAACAGACTAATAGTAAAGGTTTCCCTTGCTCGAAAGCCAGTCGAGTCCGACTCTAGGGCGATATCTAGAGGAATCTCCTTGTTATGACTGTTGGAGGACCTTGCAAAAACCATCTAAAATAGAAGTATATTGTCAGTGTGAAGGGTTCTGGTTTGAAGTGCTGCATGTTTCACTAGCTGCAGATGGTAGTGGTTTGATCATGGATTTGATTAAGTGGCAGAACAGCAACTAGAAATAGCACAGCCTAAGGGCCAAACTCGATGTCATGGAGTCCTTGCGTCCACCATGGGGATGCCGCCACCTTCTCGAAGCCTAAAATGGTGGTTTAAAAACGGTGCGAGGGCCTGAGCCCTGTTGGGTCTCCTGCAGTGTAGTGGGATGAGGTGATAAGGCCCTATCAGGATCAGGCCCTTGCACCATTTTTAGACTGCCCATTTGAGGCTTTAAAATGGTGGTAGCATCCTCATGGTGGACACAAGGGGTGATTTCCCACAAGCGCTGCTCCACACTCACTCTTCTCTTTGGCCCGATGGTACGTGTCAATTTCACACAAGCTGCTGCGCGACCGCATTTTGCCCTGCAGCTTTGTGCGATTTCCCCCGCGTCTACTCAATCCTGTTTTTTGAGGATTGAGTAGACGCGGGGGAAATCGCACAAAGCTGCGGGGCAAAATGCGGCCATGCAGCAACTTGTGTGAAATTGACACGTACCATCAGGGCAAAAGGGAGGAGTGAGCGCGGAGCAGCACTTGTGAGAAATCACCCTATGATTCTAGGTGAGAAAACACAGGAAGGAATGGTCATTTTGAGAATGACTATCCAGCTCAGGAAGGAAAGGTCAGTTTGAGAATGACTATCCAGCTATCTCTCTCTCTCGCTACGAAGTCTGGAGGAGGTTGACCCAAGGAAAGCACCTTCTTTACTTCGAGCATGCCATGCTGTATATCCTTTGGAAACGCCCAAACAGTCCATCTGATCTTACAAGTGAGGTGACAAGCTAGGGGGGTGTCAGGGAGGACAGAGGTTAGTTAAGGTTGTGTGGAACCCACTTCCATCCTTCTTTTCCCAGTTTCCCCAGGTCTGCGGGGGTGGGTGGGAATGCCTGCCTTGAAGCTTTTGAATGCAGTAATGCCATACAGGTTGGCAGGCACAGGATTCCTTCACCAACCTGCAACTACTGCACTCAATGCACTGGTTCTGCTGCCCTTACAGAAAGGCTCCCCCTCAGAGATTCTCTGGTTTGATGTTGGTCCCTTTGGGTCTCTGTGTGGCACTTGTTCTGCAGAGGCTCCTAGGAAATAAACAACCTCCCAACAGTTCACTTTCCCTGAGATTCTCTGGGAGAGTTTGACTGCTGGGTGCCTGCTTGCCTGCCGTTCTGGCTGGGTTAGGCTTTTTAAATTTTTGTTTCCAATGGAGGGAATGGGGGTGGCCTGTTTGGGTGCCCATGGAATTGGACCCAGTGGTCCAATGTCTTTGGGACTTGGGAGTTCATGTGGGAGGAGGTTCCAGCAGCTACCCTGCAAATTTGGAGCCTCTGCCTCAAACCCCCTCCCCTCCCAGGCCACTAAGAGCACCGTGGGAAATTTAGAATTATTTTCTCACTGCAGAGAACAATGGAGGGGGGAGGGGCAACCTGTTTGGGTGCCCATAGAATTGGACCTCCTGGTACATTTTTTTTTTAACTTAATGGTTCTTTTGGGGAGAGGCTCCAGCAGCTACCTTGCAAATTTGGATCCTCTCCCTCAAACCCCTTCCCCCCAGCCCCATTATACACTGAGATTTTGCCATTGACTTCAATGGCCTATAGAGTATAACGGGGCCGAATATTCGGCCCTCCCGAATTGGCTTGCATTGTGGAAATGGTATTTGGGAGGTATCCAGAGGCCCAAATGTGATGCCCCCGAATACCCCCGAATCTGAATGGGGCTGAACTTTTTTTTTCCTGTGCAAATCTCCAGTATACATAGGTGTGTGACTTCCAGTTTGGCCAACGCCCGATAAAGACACTAAAGGTACGGCTCCGTGGATCTTTTTTGAGCTATTTGAATTTTTTAGCAATTGCTAACAACAACCTTCAACTTTCTAAACAATTTATAAATAACAAGTAACAGCTGCAAAGTTGAAGTGCTGGCAGAAATCCCAGCTTGAAGAGAGAATAAGAGATAATAAGGAAACACTGCCTTGGCCTTTGCAGGAGAGAAACATAGGTGTGTGATCCTGTCTGTTACGCCCATTTTGCCAACGCTATCTCTCTGTTAAATTTACTCAATTAAAAGGAGACAGGTACTTCGGGTAACACCTTGGTCAGGACGGGTACCCACCAGAGTTTTATATATATAAAATATTAATTGCCTCTTTTCTGGGCCCCTAGCAGAAATATGCAACCAAAAATTAAATGAAGGAATCATGCCCAACTCTTGGAACTCTGCAAAAATTATGGTATTGCCAAAAAAAGATAGGGACTTAACTAACCCCAGTTCCTATCACCCAGTTTCTTTATTAAACCAAGATTAAATGATTTTTACTGTGACTTTAGCAGCGAGAGCTAACTCTATTATAGAACATTACATCTACCTTGATCAGATGGGATTCATCCCCCATACAGATCTCATGGGCAATACCCATAAAGTAATTAATATAATTCAATACTGTAAACATAATCAAATTAATTCTTCATTTACTCTTTCATTAGACATCAAGAAGGTGTAGTGGTTAAGTGTGCGGACTCTAATCTGGGAGAACCAGGTTTGATTCCCCACTCCTCCACTTGCAGTTGCTGGATGACCCTGGGCAATCCATAGTTCTGTCAGAGCTGTTCTCTCAAGGACAGTTCTGGAAAGAGGTCTCTCAGCTCCCACCTACCTCACAGGCAGTGATCCCTCTAAGCTGAGCAAAAATTCCGCTTTGTGAGCTACTGGCATTAAAGTTGTGAGCAAGTGATTTGGCTACAGTATAAATTAGTTTACTAGAGGCCCCTGCCACATGGGGTGAGGGGGAAGTACGGCCAAAGTGCAGCTTTTTAGAGCCGCACCAAAAGAGACACGCGGCGGCGGGATCCGATACATCCCCTGAGCCACCGCGCAGTTCCTCCCCAGCACGATCAGATGCCGGGGGGGGGAGCCACTGAAGGGAGAGTGAGGTAGCCGGCTGCGCATGTGTGCGCATGCGCAGTTTGGCCAGGAGTCTCGATTGCTCCTGCAGAAGGGCGCGCCGGCGATCTCACAGCCACGCTTGCTGCGGCGTTTCGGGTAAGTCCTGCTCTTTTGCAGGTTCTTTTTTAATGCAGATTTTTGGCCTGAAGGGCCGGATCGGGGATGGGTGCACGCCGCTTCCCAGATGTTGCAGTGTGATCGCACCCGTTTACTGTGCCCCCGATCCGTCCCTCTTCCGGCCCTAAACCTCCCGTGTGACCGGGGCTGGAACCATCCTTCCCAAGCGAAGACAAAAACCTGTGAGCAGAGGATAAAAAGCTGTGAACTTACAGGGAACACTGCTCACAGGGTGTCTGTTGTGGGGAGGGGAAAGGAAAGGAGTTTGTAAGGCACTCTGAGACTCTGAGTGAAGGGCGGGGTATGAATCCAACCTCCTCCTCCTCCTCTTGCATTAGTAACATCTCTATAGTTATTATGGGTGATTTTTAAAAGTAACAAGAAAAAGTCCTTAAAACACAATGCATTCTTTTTGCGATTTTCGTGGTGGATGTATATAGCAATTGTTGTTTTTTTAAAAAAATCTTGCTTAGAATCATATTCCCCGTTCTGAAATCTCTCGCTTCTCACTCCTTCCCAGTACAGAAACTGTGCCTCCAACAATAGATGAAATTCACACTCAGTCACTCTGACATTGCTCGCTTGCTTTGCTTGCTTGCATAACTTAAACAAGCAAAAGAAATTATTCTCTTTTTCATTGCAAAGAATACATGGCTCGTTTGGCTTTGATGGAACCATCTTTGGGGAATGACGGAACCTTTAGGGCATGGAGAGGTGAGGAAGCTTAATGATCGCTGGCTATTATGTCACCTCATCCCCTTGGCTTTCTTTAGTATTTATTTTCCATTGTGAACTGAGCCTTATGGCTCTTGTCCATTAACCCAAGCCCAGACTGGGGAGAAGGGTAGGAAAAGAGTAGTTATTCATGGGTAAGTAAAAAATTCTGCACATGCTCAGAGGCCTCTTTTTTTTCACACAGGCTAATTCCCTCAAGGTGGATTGCAATTAATGATTAAAACCAGATACTAGGCTGAGTCAAACTTGGCAATAATTTTCCTATTTCTGTCCCCTTCCCATGGCCTCGCCTACTCCTGAGGAAAATTCTCCACTGAAAACAGAGGAGAATCCAAAATAGTATTAATCCCTCTCCAAGTTTATGTCCAAAGTTCTCACTTGTCACGGTGGGCATTAAAGATAACAGAAAGAAGAAAGAAGCAAGGGACCGTGGGGAAAGTTTGATAAAACAGAGGATAATTTGGTCAGGAAGGAATTAACTCATTTTAGCCCTCTTGCACGCACGCACCCTCACCCAGTCCTTCCCATGACATTGAGATAAAAACTGGTTGTACATTTCCCCTTCTACCTCCACAACCAAAAGGGCTATTTTGTCATTAAAAAACACTACCTGGGCATCCATAGGTGGGCCATGACTTATTTGGGTGGGGCATTGCCACCAAATGCCCTCCCATAGCTACATGTCTTGGATGTGTTACTATCTCTCAATGTACCTACTTCACAGGCTAGCTAGGAAAAGAACTCTTTTCTCCCCCCAATCAAAGGATGCTTTAAAGAATGCAAAAAAGCCCATCTTTTAGTGCACTAGACAGTATGCTGATATTACACTGTCCTTACAGAATCAATTGCTTTTAATTTTCACCCAAGACAGTGACGAAACATTCCAGTGTCGGCCCAGATGTTAAAGTTGAATTTTATCTGAAACTTTCCCATTCAGCTTGGATAATGAAAATAATGGCCGACTTTAATCTTCCTGCTTTAAAAATCCTGTCTTTTAAGGTATAATCAAGTTCTGTTCCTTTGATGCAAACTCAAGTTTCACAGTGGCATTGATGGCTCGCTCTTCAGCAAGTCGAAACTCAATAACAAAGGCTGGATCCACACTAACCGCACTTGCCATTATGCAGTCACTTCATTTCAATGGAGTCCCAAGCAAACATTGTTGGCAAGCCCTTGCATTCCAGTGTTTTCCTTATTGATCTCCCACTGTTCTCAGATCTGATTTGTGGCTATTACTGTAACATAAAGTAAGACGGATAGCCATGTTAGTCTGTTTGTAGCCGTCGAAAACAGTCCAATAGCACCTTAAAGACTAACAAAATTTGTGGCAACTGCAGCTCCGTGCTGTCCAGTGTGAGCAGATCGTCCAGTAATGCTGCTGTAAAAGGGTGCATGGGCATTAAATAGACAATTATTCAGCTCCAGCTGGTTGGCTGGGCAGCCAAGCCTGGTCCCCTGTTCAAAATGTGTGGGTACTTCAAAGAATGGCCCCTGCGGAAGGCAGGAACGAGCCCAGCTTCCTGGGAGGTTTTCATGAGCAGGTTAAACCAACAAAGGTACATTAGAGCAAAAGTGCATTCTCTTGCTATTTGTTGTTGTTGTTCAGTCACACAGTCGAGTCCGACTCTTCGCGACCCCATGGACCAGCTCCCGCCAGGCCTTCTGGTCTTCCGCCGTCCTCTGAAGTGTGCTCAATTTCATGTTCGTTGCATCGATGACACTGTCTGATCATCTCATCCTTTGCCGTCCCCGTCTTCTTTGACCTTCAATCTTTCCCAGCATCAGGGTCTTCTCCAGTGAGTGCTCCCTTCTCATTGGGTGGCCAAAGTATTTGAGCTTCAGCTTCAGTATCTGGCCTTCCAGGGAACAGTCAGGGTTGATTTCTTTTAGGATTGGCTGATTGGATCTCCTTGCAGTCCAAGGGACTCTCAAGAGTCTTCTCCAGCACCATAGTTCAAAAGAAGAATCTATTCTTCGGCGCTCGGCCTTCCTTATAGTCCAACTCTCGCAGCCATACATGACTACTGGGAATACCATTGCTTTGACCATGCAGACTTTTGTTGGCAGGGTGATGTCTCTACTTTTTATCATGCTGTTTAGGTTCTTGCTATAGTCCCCAACAAACAGGCACCCATAGCAACAGATTACTTTGTCCTATGAAATTTTTGCCCTGTCCTGGGTAGCCCGGGCTACCCTGATCTTCCCAGACCTTGGAAGCTAAGCCAGGCCAGCCCTGGTCAGGACTGGGATTGGGAGGAGTACCAGGACTGCTATGCAGAGGCAGGAAATGGCAAACCACCTCTAAGTGTCTCTTGAAAGCCAGGTGGAGGGTGCCATCCGTTGGCTGCCACTTGATGGCAAAAGAAAGAAAGAAATATTTAGCTGATAATCTCCCCCCAACACACCATAATACTATGAAAGAGGAACTACCCACTGCAAAGATCCCAAAACAGCCTCTAAATGATCATTCTTGTTTACCACTAGGTGGTAAAGTCCAACAGGGCTGTATAGACCAGTGGTGGCGAATCTATGGCACAGGTGCCAGAGGCAGCACTCAGAGTCCTCTCTGTGGGCACGCGTGCCATCGCCCCAGCCAGGCCCAGACCATCTTTAAGTGTCGAATTCTCTGCCAAATAATTTTAAGTAAATGAAAGCATTTGGGATTGCTTTCCTTACTTTGTTTGGATCATCTTAAGTTAATGTGTGAGTTGTTTTTTCTAAACTAAAACCTCAGTATTCAGGTTAAATTGCTGTGTTGGCACTTTGTGATAAATAAGTGGGTTTTGGGTCGCAGTTTGGGCACTCGGTCTCTAAAAGGTTCGCCATCACTGGTATAGACACATGATGGCAAGCAATTCAGCATCAACCATTTGATCAATTTTCTCCTTTCCAGGGTATAGTCTAGCTGTCTATAACATTTGCCCTCCCTAGCAGTACTAGCTGTGGTAGCATAGAAGTTAAGACGCTGAGCTACAGACCGGAAAGTCTGTAGTTCAGCAGTTCGAGACCCAAGTGTGCCACATGATGGAGTGAGCTCACATCTCTGGTTCCAGCTCCTACCAACCTAGTAGTTCAAAAGCAAGAAATTGCAAGTAGATAAATAGGTACCGCTTCAGTGGGAAGGTAACAGCGTTCTGTGCGCCTCAGTGTTTAGTCATGCCAGCCACATGACCACAGAAGCATCTTCGGACAGCACTGGCTCTTCAGCTTGGAAATGGAGATGAGTACCCCCCCCCTAGAGTCGGATTCGACTAGCTTTTGAGGAAGGGAAACCTTTACCTTTACTTTTAGCAGTACTTGCACATGACCTGCCTGGCAAGAGCATTTTCAGAAAGTTCTTGCCCTTGGGGAAAAAAATCACGACTGTGCATTTCCACACTCATGCTCCCCTGAAATCTTTAAGCACACTCAAGGTTATGCCACTACACAATAAGCAGAGACATATATTTAATTTATTTAACTCACCAGCTGGAGAGGCAAGGAAGAGATGCCTGGCAGATGTACTTAACAGCTGGAAAAAAACAAAGATATTGCTTGTTCAAGGTTCCTTCTCATTTATGACATGTAGCAACTTCCCAAAAACTACGTGCCACCAGGGTCAAGGAAACTGTTAACTGTTAAGGGCAGTCCTTAATGCATTCATAAGAAAACATACTTCAGTTTGCTAGGAGAACTTGCTAATAGATTGGCCTATAGGATAATTGATTAAAAGCTTCCAACCATCTAGCCTGCTCCCCTTTTAGCTCACCAATGTAAATGAAGTCCATTAGGAGACAAATGATGGAATGTCTCTTGGAGATCTATTTCTTTGCTCTTGAAGAAACTCAAAAGGAGAATCCATTAAGTTAGGATGCTGTTGGTGACCCGCTCTGAGAATTATCTAGTCATTACAATACTTAATATGTATGTCTCTGTCTGTATAGTATTCAAAGGAACTGATGTACCATCAGCAAGTGCCTACAAGGATGCTCATGTCTTCAGAAACGGAACATGCCAGAGCTCAGGACAGTGGGGCACCTGCTCAGGCCCACTGCCCATGATTGGGCCCACAGCCAACCAGAAATGCTGGGTTCATTCATTCCTGCCAGGTATCAGTGGATGCCCCAAAAGCCCCATCAATGACAAAGGGCTTCTCAG
>NW_015173291.1:36401-63399 GCF_001447785.1 Gekko japonicus | reverse complement strand
CCTGGAGAAAATAACTACTTTGGAGTGTGAAATTCTCTATGGCATTCTGTTCAGTTTATTCGAACTCCCCTCCCCAAACTCTGTCTTTTGTAGACTGCACCACAAAATCTCCAGGAATTTCCAACCTGCAGATGGCAACCTTATGACTGGCCCCATGAAGGCCAAAGCAGGTCTGGAAAGTGCCTCCTGCCCCTACCTTTTTACTGATAGAACCAAGATTGGTTACGTAGAAACAGCCACTGAGGGAAAGTGAGCCTCACAGCCGGGGAGAACAGAATGGTTTGATAGCTCACCTCAGTAGCCAGCCAGCCGTGGAGGACCAAGTCTGAGAAGCGGCAGCAGTATTAACAGCTTCCTGAGCAGGGAACAGCTCGTTCAGTAGCCAGCCAGAGTTTAGTGACTTCAGCTCATGGCCACTTTAGGCATCTTTGCAGCTTGTGTGTGTGTGTATGTTGAGCTGTTAAATTCCATCTTAATCCCACCCACCCTGTTTTCAGTTGTGTACAGAAGGACACGTAATGGCTGCCCCACAAGAAAAAAAAGTCCCACAATTGAAAAAAATCCTGGCTAGGGGCATCCTTGTGCTCTTACCCAACCATCCTCCCCAATGCTACTTGGGATGAACTAGTTGCTTCAGGCCCCAAGCAGGATTTTTTTTGTGGGGGGGTACTGTATGATTGGCTTCTAAGGGACATGACTTGGGTTTTGCATATTCTTGTCAGGGGAAGGGAGGAATAATTAGGCCTGATCTATGGACTGGTTAGGCCATTGTTATTATTGCAGGGATAGGGAGGGCTGCATATGATCAGGAGAGGCAGTTGACAAGCACCCAGAATCATCAGGCATGATGGGAGCATCATTAATGAAGAAGAGGAGAAGGAGGTTGGATCTATACCCTGCCCTTCACTCGGAGTCTCAGAGTGGCTTACAAACTCCTTTCCCTTCCCCTCCCCACAATAGACACCCTGTGAGGTAGATGGGGCTGAGAGAGCTCTTTACAGAACTGTCCTTGAGAGAACAGCTCTGACAGAACTATGGCTTGCCCAAGGTCATCCAGCAGCTGCAAGTGGAGGCGTGGAGAATCAAACCTGGTTCTCCCAGATTAGCGTTCGCATACTTAACCAGTACACTAAACTGGCCCATCATTCATCCCTATTTATCTCTTAATTACATGTGATTTCATAGCCCAATCAAAAGTTGTGGGGAGAAATTTTTAGCATATTTTTGGCTAATAGGAGGGTGACTGGAAGGGCCAGTCTTTATAGAAACTGGGAAAGGCATTCAAGGATGTGAATTAGCACTTCCCCCAGAAATCTTCATATCAGTGGAGCACCATAATGGGCAGGATCATCCAAACAGCTATTCATCATACTCGAAATGAAAAAAAATAAATTGAGGAGTGCAGATCACGTCTGGCAGCCCAAATCTCCCCCCCCCAAAAAAAAACTGCTCAGAGGTTAATTTCACATTTCATTTCATAGTGCCAGAAAAAAAAAAAAAAACCACCACAATCCCCCATGCAGATGTCCACCTCTCAGTTCTTTGCAAAGACTGCAAATCATTTCAATCAGCTTAATTACCCTGTAAGTTTGACAAATAGGGAATGTCCAAATCATCTGTAATCATTTGAAATCATTTTTAAAAATTGGCTCTTTGCTCCAGAATATATCCTATGAAGACCTCTTTCTTATTTCACTTGCTGCAATACTACCGGTTAATGAAACATTTCCTGAAAAAAGGCCACTCAGTATTTCTGTATAGCTTTGACTTTTCAGTCTTTAAAATGCTGACCTCCAGGGGTCGTTTGGGGCTGGAGCGTACCAGCACACTGCTCCGGCAGCCCTGCCTCAGCAGCCCCAACCCCACACCCCATGAGGCAGGCAAGCCAAAAGAGGGCGGGGGCTCTAGAAGCCTTCCTCAGCCCACCCACTTGGGCAGGTGAGCCAAGGAAGGAATGGGGAGGCATTTAAATTCCTCCCCACTCTCTCTCCGGCCCTTCCTGGATTGCCTGTGAGGCAGGCAAGCCAGGAGAGGCTGGGGGGGGGCTCTAGAAGCCTTCCTGGGCCTGCCCGCTTGGAGCCAAGGAAGGCACGGGGAGGCATTTAACTGCCTCCCCACTTTCTCCCCAGCCTTTCCTGGCTCGCCCACTGAGGCAGGCAAGCCAGGAGAGGGCAGGGGGGCTCTAGAAGCAGACCAGCTGCAGAAGAAAAAAAGTAGAGGAGGCATCTTCAAAGGTCTCCCCTTCCCTTCCCCAGCCTGCCTGCCAAGGCGGGCTGGGGGGGGGGAGTGAAGAGTGAAGGGTTTAAAAGTTTAAACCCATTCTCCCTGGAGTCACACCGCCATCTTTCCATTGTATTCTATGGCCCCATAGAATATAAAGGAAAGATGACTCTAGAGAGAAGGGGTATAAACTTTCAACCCCTTCTCTCTTTGCTTCCCCCCCCCTGCAGCCCGCCTTATCAGGATGGCTGGGAAGGGGAGGCTTTTGAAGATGCCTCTCCCCCCTTTTGCTTTTCCTTCTTCAGGGTGTGTGGCATATGCTAATGAGCTATTATGCTAATAGCCTATTCGATACGTTAATAAACTCCCGCAGCTCTTTTTCTTAGATTATACGAGGATTAAGGGGCGGTTAATCTGAAAGGTTGATTGTGAGCATTATGTATTCTGCATAAAGTGACCTCATGGGTTGGCCTGTGGCATTATCATTGTCTGTTTAGTTTCTGGCAAAAACAGATTTCAAGTTCCACATAAAAGTTCAACTTACCATCATCAGATACAAGCAGACACGTATTTTTAGAGCATTTTACACCATAGCATGCCTTAATTATTAGTAACTACAGACCAAGAATATTTTTGGTCACTTGGGAAGATCAGAAAATCAGCAGCTGTTCGAAACAGCTACAATTAGAGGGTTTGAATTTTAGCTAGTTTTTAGTTGGTTCCCCCCTTGAATTATTACACATGCATGCATACATATTGAATTAAATTGTGCCCATTTCAATTGCCAATTGAGACCGAAGCCAGCACAGTAGGCAACACATAATCAGGAGGGAGTGACACAAGTCAATATAATTTTTTCTGCTGAATAACAAATGTCCAGGGGGCAGTAGATAGGAAAACAATTCACTGCATATAAAATGCTCATATGTCAGCAGGCCTTAGATGCAGGGACAGCCAGGGCTCTGTCAGGTTTTTTTAAAATCATCATTTATATTGTACAAATAAATATATTCATGTATTTTCCCACCAATTCTTTCATATGTTTTAACAATAAAAATGCACAAGCCTCATAGTAGTTGGATCCAACTGGAGTTCTGCTGGTGACAAGTAAGGAGGCATTTTCTTTGACCAAGGAGGAAAAAAAAGGGCTACATCCAGGGGTCATTTCCTGCAGGAGTGCACAGGAGCGGAGCTCCGGCAGTAAAGAGCCCAGCGGGCAGGCATATGCAACAAGCCCTGCCCCCTGCTCCCAGCAGCCCCGGGCCACGAGGAGCAAGAAGCAGCCAGGTAAGTTGCAGAGCCCCCAACCCCTTAATAAGAATCCAAAACAGATAGCAATCCAAAACATAGCTAGCGATCCAAAACAGTCCAGTGGAGCCGAGCAGTGGGTGTTGCCTTCTGACACATTTCCAGTTATGTCAGGGTGTGTGGCATATGCAAATAAGCTATGTTAATGAGTTATGCTAATGTCCTCCTCCACCTCTTTTTCTAGGAAATGACCCCTGGCTACATCAATCAATAAAAGGTAAAAAAAAAATAGGCTACGGCTAGTGGTGTGAGTAAATGTTCTGTAGACAGTCAGTCCAGGGAGTAATATATTGATTACAAAGCAAAATATAATGGGGGCAAATAAATGGGTAAGGGCAATTGAGTCAACTTGATCTTTATAATAAGTGCAGAAGCATTTTTCCGGGGGGGGGGGGTCGTACTAAAACAGCCTTTCATCTCAGAGGAAGGTAATGCATTGCATCTAAGTAACAGAAAAGAGTGACAATATTTTGGAACTGTTAGACAGAAGGAATATTTAGACAGTTCAAACATGTTCTGATAAGATAAAAGGAAGTAAATAGGGAACCATTTCCAATTAGTTTGGAGTTTTAGCACAGCCCAGTCTTTTTTGAACAATCAATCTCATACATTTAGGAAATAACTTTTCAGTGAGTCCTGAGATCTTAGGTTCAGGTTTAATTAAGCAACCATTGAATCAATTGGGCTAAGCCAAATTCCCAAAGAGGAGTGAGCTGTCACTTATTTCAGTAAAGATGATAGAGCATAAGAATCACAAAGTTATACTCTGATGAGGGAGTCCCAGTTCTAGCCACAACATGGCCAAAGCGACTCTGGGAGGAAGACAAAGATTTTTACAGAAGAAAGTTTGCCGGATCTTATCAAGAGGATCCAGTGGTCTGTTGACCCAGATTCGGGCAGCCTAGAGCAATTTGGGAATAATGATGGCCTTATAAAACTTTAACAGAAGTGGCATACAGTGGCCACCTTTGGTATAAAAGACTTTCTTGAGAATGATTAATGTAATATGAATCTTTCTTATGACAGAACTCATATGGGTGTTCCAAGATATAACTAAACATAACACTGAGATATTTAAACTGTTGGTTTAAGGTTTTACCCCTACCTTTTCACACTCAGGCAGCAATGAACATGAAGTTGAGCAAACTTCGGAGGACGGCAGAATACCGGAAGGCCTGGCGTGATCTGGTCCATGGGGTCGCAAAGAGTCGGACTCAACTGTGCGACTGACCAACAACAAAACAACTATTTTAGAGGAGATAATTTCTTAACAGAAAGTTGAACTGGGCAATACAACATCCAGTAAATTGTACAGAGTAGTGAAGGCAGACAGGAAAGAAAAGGATCTCTTCACTGAACCTTCTGCTGACATTTCCACATGTTCATTGACTGATCCAGGAAAGTCAGAACAAAAAGAATACTGATAACACAGCACCTGGCACCAAATATCTGTGAATGGAGGAAAAGTGGTTCATGAGGAAGATGCTGGTACCGCTGCTGCTGCTTTTATTGTTGTGCAACGCTGTATGCAAGAAGCATTCCATTCAATGTACCACAACTGTTGATCTTCTTCTTATTCCTCATGCATTTTATCAGCCTGGCGACCTGATTGTGGGTGAGATTGTTTCTCAAGTCATCTATGTACTTGACACTCCATTTTTCAAAGAGCAGCCAGCACAGTTGTTTATTTCTGAACCTGTGTAAGACATTCATTCATCCTTTTTGCCCTTTATTTATCTAGTTAAATTGTCAATTCATATGGTATTTTATAATGGGAAATTAGCTCTGGTCCTATGCACATTTGATACATGGAGACAGCCAAGGGAGCTGAAGGAGGTGGACTGGAGAGAAGGAAAAAGGGGGAAGAATGAGCTTATCTTTCCATAGCATGTATTTTGCCATGGTAAATCTCTAAAGGGTCATGACCAAGACTTCACCTTAGAGGGGGATTTTAAGGATGAATCTGAAGGCAGTGAAAGAGCTGACATCACTGTGGTGGTTTGAGAAGCACTCCAAGTCAAAAGGATCATGAAGAAAAAGGTGGTGTTCTGTTGGACAAGAGACCTTAGAACAGCTCAGGTGGCATGTCTAGAAAAATGAAGACCAGAAGCAGAGATGTACCAGGGTATGATAATGAAGGGTAACGGGGGGCCGGGGGCCATGAAGGAGCATGAGTATAATGATGAAGAATGTGTTTTGGAGCCAAAAGATGAGCAGTGTGAAATATCAAGATATTAGGAATGCCACTGCATAGCAGAATAGGTGAGAAGAGTAAGCGTCTTTGGTCGCAAAGTGCTGGGTGTAGATAGGGACCCAAGTGCAACAACAGGACTAGAAAACTTGTACAGTCAAGTCTAAAGAAGCCCAAGTTTGCTCTAACATGTAAAATATATATGGAGATGAAATTATGAAAACGACGTTCTGCTTCAGAAGTTGTGTCCACTGAAAAGCACTACTTTCATTTTGCATTCTGTATACAGTTCATAGATAACGATTTTTTTACTTCAAAAAATGCCAAAAGTTCATTAATGACTACTGGAGCTGTGGATGCTTTAGCCTCAGCAACTTCTACATTTTCATTGAAGTGTGGGATTTTATTGGTTGGGCAGTTGCCATAGACAAGAGCCTATGGGAAAGCCATACACAGTCTTCACACCTTTCTGATATAGGAATTCATATTCTGATCCAACCATCTTCTGCAAGGCTACTTGGGTTGGACCAGTTGCTTCAGGCCCCAAGCAGGATTTTTTCCCCCGGTCCCCTATGACTGGCTTCTAAGGGACTTGATTTGGATCTCTCCCCCCCCCTATTTTTTCTTGTCAATGGGAGGAATAATTAGGCCTGATCTCTGGACTGGTTAGGCCATTATCATTATTGCAAGAATAGGGAGGGTTGTTTATGACCAGGAGGGGAAATTGACAAGCACTCTGAGCTATCAGGCATACCTGGGGGGTTCATTCATAAATAATCCATCATTCATTCTTACTCATACCACTGGCTTAACTTTCAGAGGATAATCGTCTTCTTTAAGATAATCACATAGCCCAATAAAAGGTTCTTGAGAGAAATTGTAGCATATTTTTGGTTAATAGGTAGGTGATTAGAATGAGCATTGAAAGAAATAAAATAACCCCTTCCCCGGAAATTTTCTTATCAGTGGAACGCTATAATATGCATGATTACACACACAGTTCCTCACCATAGTTAAAATGGAGGGGGGGGGAATTGACAGTGGAGGTCAGATCTGGCAAACTAAATGTCTCCGTATAGGAAAGAGGAAGTATGAAGTATTAACAAGGGACATATTTTTATCTTGGTTTATCAAAGGTAGCTTTTAACTCTCATTACAGATCGATGGTGAAGAACTACCAACACAACTTGGCCTTGGCTTTTGCTATAAAAGAGATCAATGGGAATCCCAACATCTTACCAAACATTAGTTTGGGCTTCCACATCCTCAACAGCTACTTCAATGCAAGGATGACCTCTAAAGCTACCCTCAGCTTGCTTTCTTCACAGCACAAGTTTCTCCCCAATTTCAAGTGTGATACACAGACCAATCTCATTACAGTCGTTGGAGGACTGAATTCAGAAACCTCTGCCCATATCGCCAACACAGTTGCCATTTACAAGATACCACAGGTAGACCCTCTATAAAGGGCTCTGGAAATCTTACTCCTTTGAGGCATGACTGAATGGTATGCTTCATTTTCTCTAAATATATATATACTTTTCCCCAGCTCACTTATGGATCATTCTACCCAGTGCAGGGCAACAAATGGCTGCTTGCTTCCATGTATCAGATGGTCCCCAATGAAGCCACTCAATATATGGGCATTATCCGGCTATTTCACCACTTCAGATGGACATGGACCGTGTTGTTTGCAGCTGATGATGACAAGGGGGATAGGTTCATGCAAATCATGGTACCAATGCTTTCTGAGAATGGAATCTGTTTTGATTTCACAGTACGATTACCAAAACATACATATTTTGATGATATGCTGGATGTGCTTTTAAGTCAGCACAGGATTTTTAATGTTTATGCTCAAAGCAAAGCCAATGTATGTTTTGTATATGGAGAGAATGTATCCATGTTCAGTTTGAGAATGTTGCTATTTTTAGGTCCCTTCATTTCATTCCCACCCCTCCATAAAGTGTGGATTATTACATGCCACTGGGACTTCGAATCAGTCTCGGTCCAGAGGGCTTGGGATATAGAAACCTTCCATGGTGCTCTATCACTTGCAGTTCACGCCAATCAGCCACCAGGATTCCAAACATTCCTGCAGTCCATAAGCCCTTCCTGGACAAAAGGAGATGGGTTTATTGAGAACTTCTGGGAGCAGGCATTCAGCTGTTCACTCAGAAATCCCAGTATTCATGGAGACAGCAATAGAATGTGCTCTGGAGAAGAGAAGCTGAATTCTATTCCAGCCATTTTGTTTGAAATGAGCATGACTGGCCACAGCTACAACGTCTACAATGCTGTCTATGCAGTGGCACATGCTTTGCATTCTTTCCACATATTTAGATCTAGACACAGGACAAGAGAAGAAGTAAGGAGTCCAGAGTTCTATATTGTGCAACCATGGCAGGTAATTGAATCTCAGTGGCACCCTCCTATTTACAGTGCATATTTGAGTTATCTGTTTCATTTTAAATATCTGAATATTATGAATATTTTATTTCAGTTTGAATGTTTGTGTTGTAGTTCTCCATCTTAAAAGATGTGAAGTATCTTTCCAGGCACATGCCCAATAAAACCACAGTGTACCTAACATACACAAACAATAAAGAGCAATAAAACAGCACTAATGCCAATGTGCAAATGGAACCAATGAACTAGAGAAATCATTCACTGTACACAAGCTGTTAAAAGCAGCAGAAAAAATTAATAATAACAATATATAGTACCTTACTTAATTAAAACACCAATATTAAATCTGAAGTATACTTTTACACATTGCAGCAAAAAACCCCAAAAATAAATAAATAGAAGTAGGACATCAATCAAATCTTTGCCCCGAGACATTGGGAAATCAAAATTATCTTTATCTACTTCCTCAGTGATTTTAAATATGGTGCCAAGTAGAGTTCTCTTGGACACTGGACATTAGGAGCCTGATAGCACAGAAGGAGAACAAGGCCATTATCTGGAACTTCACACCTTCACTTCATCAGTGAGGGCACACAGATTGTGTTCACTGAAGATCATGTTGCCTGGGGAGAGGGTTCATGTATTGGCCAATGGCTAGGGCTTTCTTTTAGGTCAGTTCTTGGGTATGTTTATAGGTATGGGCCAACAGCATATTGCATTCTGCTTCAGCCAAATTCATAGGTGGTGTAGATCTTTGTTATCTGCTACTACTAGAGTACTGCTAGCTTTTCTGGATAAATTTCTGAACATCCTCCAGAGGGAGATCCACATATAGTGCATTTTTTCTGAACTATCTGGAAGCAACTTTAGCATCTAGAGTCATGACTATATGATGCCTCTAAAGGCAGGGTCAGACCAGATAGACTGATAAATATTTGTAAATGGACCTATGAACTACAAAGTTCTAAGTTTCAGTCTGTCAGCACATCCAAGTAAGATATTAATCCTTTTGGAGCAGGAGTCTAAACCAATGCAGAACGTGCTAACTCATTGAATCCCTATTTGCCTGATCATCAAAGAACATCTCAACAGTCTCCTCTGGTTTGATGAAGCCATTTTTCATGCATACACACTTGACATTCAATTATCTTACCCCCTCTACAACAATTGTGATAACATAAACTTTACATTATTTCGTTAAGAGATATCAGACAGATTCATGTATTCTTACTTGACCAGTTTTGTAATGAGCATCATAATGATTTCAGCATTTGAGTATTCTTTCCTTACCATTTCTCTATTCACTAGCTCCATCATTTTCTAAGGAATATGAAGTTCAACAACAATGCTGGGGACACTGTATGTTTTGATGAAAATGGAGAACTGAAAATTGGGTTTGATGTTACAAACTGGGTAACATTCCCAAACGGATCTTTTGCAAGAGTACAAGTGGGAAATTTGGACCCTCAGGCTCCTCAAGGCAAAGAGCTGACCCTCAATGAGGATCTAATAACATGGCACAGAACCTTTAACCAGGTGAGACAGACATAGAGTCAGTTTGGTGTAGTGGTTAGGAGTGTGGACTCTATTCTGGGAGAACCCCCCACTCCTCCACATGCAGCTGCTGGTGTGACCTCGGGTCAGTTACAAGTTGTTTCAGAGCTTTTCTTTCATGAGCAGTTCTTGAAAGAGCTCTCTCAGCCCCACCTACCTCACAGGGTGTCTGTTGTGGGGAGGGGAAGGGAAGGAGATTGTACGCTGCTCTGAGACTCCTTTAGGTAGTTAAGGGTGGGGTATAAATCCAATCTCCTCCTCCTCCTCTTTTTCAAAATATAAAAAGCAGAAAAAGTTATATATCTGTTTTAGAGCTCTGCCTAATCTTGGCTACAATGAATAATTGATTAATGTGATAAGTAATTATGGGACCTGTCTATACAAAAGCCACATGGGACATGGGCTGTAGTGGGAATGGAAATTGGGTATGATTGTGTGAAAAGTTCCATCTCAAAGTTCATCTCCAATTAGATATTCTCAGTTCTCCTGGCTATTTCACTACAGCAAATACCAGATACATAGTCGCTCTTGCAGCCTATTTACATTTTCTTGAATTCAATAACTCAAGAAGGCATTCACATTAGCTAGAAGCATGTTCTTGCCATCTGCAGTATTGGAAAGGAGGTTTAAAGGGACCACTTACTCACGGAGTTTCTGCTCCTGCCTCCTCTATGAAATAGACTCTCTAGAATACATATTTTTCAACTGCATATACCATAGGGTGATCGGTATGGAGACTCTTAGTTAGTCCGCTGTTAGGAAGATTTCCTGGTAAACTTGATTACCTCCTGTCTGACAGGAACCATCAGACAAGAAGACAGGTGACTATATTTTGTGCCCAGGTTTACAAGGAACGTAAAATGCATGGCAATTAGATTTTCTAATCTTTTATCTAAATTATATACAGATTTTATGGTTGTCTTATTTTATCTCTATGTTATAGTAACAGATGTTTAAATTTAAGTATGCCACTGTTGGTTTTATCTCATATTTATTATTCAAATGTTTTTATGTAAAATGACTGAGTGCACTGGTGGTTGACTGTAACAATAAATTTGATTGATTGAAGTTCATCTCCAAGAACAATCTTTCCAAAAGCTTAATTTCCTTTTTTACATATGTGCTACAACCAGGCCTCATTTTGGGCTGGAGCAGGCCGGAGTGATGCTCCAGCAGTAAACAGGACCGCCCTTCCCTGCCCCTCCCAGGTCACCCACGGCCCATCCGGTGATGTTGAGGAGGTGCATTGAGTGGCCAAGCGGGAAGGCGGCCAGACCGTTGTGCAGCAAGCCCCCCCATGGCCAGGCAGTTGTTCTTGGCCAGCAGCGTCTGGAGGCAGACGAGCAGGAGCAGCTCCACATCCAGTGCCACCAGCCCCATCCTGCTCACATCCAACTCCTCCAGCCAGGCCTGGCAGCAAGCCCTGTCCCCAGAATGCTGGTGGAGGAAGCCAGTCTCAAGTGGCCCAGGTCTGCAGCAGGAGCCTGAGCCAGCCAGAGCAGCGGCAGTGACCCAGGCTTCAGCCAGGGTGAGAATATAAACAACAGGAGCTGGCTGCCCACCCAGGAGGGAGGGTATGCCAGAGAAGCCCAAATCCTTCATCATGTTACATACATCATGTAATACTTCATCATTTTTTCCTTCTCATAGAAATTATCAGCCTGAGCTACTGCCCTGTATTTGTAGAATGTTAGTAAATGAAATAGGCTATCACATGTTTTCCTGTGGTCTCTATTCCACTTGGGTCTTGCAAAAGTCTTACTGCTGGCTCTGTTTCCTTGTCCCCTAATGAGGAAAAGAGAATGATGCCTGAATTCTTTGTAGAGAACTCTACAATATATTCATACTAGGGAGGAAATCCCATTATGGATGAAGCCAACGGGCCCTAGAAAGGTAGGGTGGGTTGGTGGGTGGTAGAAAGAAAGAAAGAAAGAAAGAAAGAAAGAAAGAAAGAAAGAAAGAAAGAAAGAGAGAGAGAGGGGGGGGAGAGAGAGGAAGGAAGGAAGGAAGGAAGGAAGGAAGGAAGGAAGGAAGGAAGGAAGGAAGGAAGGAAGGAAGGAAGGAAGGAAGGAAGGAAGGAAGGAAGGAAGGAAGGAAGGAAGGAGGGGGGAAAACAGAGACAGAAAGACAGACAGGCAGAGATGGAGGGAGGGAGGATGAAGGGTGGAAAGAAGTCAAAGCGATGGGGAGGAAGAGAGGAAGAGTGAGAGAGGGAAAGAATGAAGGGAGATAGGGAGAAAGGAAGAGAGAGTGAAGAAGGGGGTAGCGGTGGAAACGTGGCTGCGGCGAGCGGCTCAGCACCACCACCACTGCCCCTCGGCTGCTTCCCTGAAAGCCTCTGAAGTTGGGGGGGGTGAAGCAGCAAAAACAAGCCCACGGCAGCCGGCTCAGTGCCACCACTACCACCCCTCGCCTGCTCCCCCCAAAGTCTCTGAAGTTGGGGGGGTGAAGCAGCGAAAACGGGCCCACGGTGGCTGGCTCAGCACCGCCGTCCCTTGGCTGCTCCCCCAAAAGCCTCTGAAGTTGGGGTGGTGGTGAAAATGGGCCCATGGTGCTGGCTCAGCACCGCCACCACCACCCCTCCCCTGCTCCCTCCAAAGCCTCTGAAGTTGCGGGGGTGGAGCAGCGAAAACGGGCCCATGGCAGCCAGCTCAGTGCCACCGCCCCTTGCCTGCTCCCTCCAAAGAGGAAGAAAGGAAGAAAGAATGAAGAAGGGGGTAGCAGTGAAAACATGGCCACAGCAAGTGGCTCAGCACCACCACCACCGCTGCTGCCCCTCGGCTGCTCCCCTGAAAGCCTCTGAAGTTGGGGGGGGTTGCCACCGCTGCCACCCCTCGCCTGCTCCCCCCAAAGCCTTTGAAGTTGGGGGGTGAAGTGGCAAAAACAGGCCCGTGGCAGCTGGCTTAGCTCCGCCGCCCTTTACCTGCTTCCCCCAAAAGCTTCTGAAGCCTGGCGGGCAGAAGAAGCAGTGCGGTGGGGCCCGTTGCTGCCCTCCCCCCCCAAAGTCTCTGAAGTTGGGGGGGGGTGAAGCACCGAAAACGGGCCCGCGGTGGCCAGCTCAGCGCTGCCCCCCCTTGGCTGTTCCCCCAAAAGCCTCTGAAGTTGTGGGGGGTGGAGTGGTGAAAATGGGCCCATGGTGGCTGGCTCAGCGCCGCCGCCACCCCTCGCCTGCTCCCCCCAAAGCCTCTGAAGTTGGGGGGGGGGGGGAGTGGCGGAAAGGGGCCCACGGCGGCGGGCTCGTACAGATGAATCTTGGCTTTCCCAGGCCTACAAGGTACCATCAACAGGAAATGGCAATTCAGATGCATATCGGGTCCGTGTTCTGTGTGACAACCAGTCTCTTCAGTAATGGAGGAATTTCTCCTTCTTGGTTGTTGCCTCTGCTCACAATGGCTGACATGTGCTTCTTCTTCCCATAATGCCTTGAGCTGAATGTGTGCAAGCTACATTAACATAAAATGCAGGCAAGTGTTCCCTGTGTGAAGGCTTTCACACTAGGTGATACAAACAGCTTCCTTTGGCCCATGGTATACAGATATGTGCACAGTCCATGTGTTGCGTGTGTAGCAGATATAAAACCATAAATTAGTCCATTTCTCAACAGTTTTCCCCAGTGAATATGTACTTGATGCTAATCATACTTTTTCCTTATGGGCAGGTGGTGCCCCTTTCCTTCTGCAATGAACATTGTCATTCTGGCTACAGCAGGAAAAAGAAGGAAGGGCAGGCCTTTTGCTGCTATGATTGTGTTCCGTGTCCAGAAGGAACAATTTCTCAGGATGAGGGTAAGACACACAATGTATGAAGATATCATTCATAAGAGTACATTACATAAAACTGATATAATGATAGGTATCACAGTCTTGAGGGAACGGGGACACCAGCCACTCATTGTTTCTTTTCCTTGAATAATGTGATTATCGAGCCAATTGGCCTCTATGTACAAGACATGAGATTTTCAAACATCAATACATGCTAGAAATAACCTGCTTGGAATCCAGCATTTTCAAAAAGACTGCTGCTTCTCAAATTACTACTAATAAAATGTTTAAAATGCACAATTAAGTGGTCAGTGCATGTTACTTTGGTGATAGCTTCCTAAAGCACATCAGAAAACACCCTAAAAGGACAACATTGTAGTGCCACTTCTCTACTTCTCTATACATTCTGGGTTATTCTGTGGGGAAGGGGGGGGGGAGAGAATTGAATTGTTCCACAATCAATGTGACACCAAAGATTTTCTAGATTTATTTCCAGCCCAGGAGGTTTGTTGTTAGGAACAGATGAAATCAGCTTGTCTACTCAGAGATTAAGAGAAACAAATGACTCTGTGTGTGATGAAATTCCTGGCAGTTGTCCTTAAGCTACAGGATAACAAATTTTAGGCTTTATGTGGGATAAGGGTCTGCTGTTGATGACTTTGGTTGTAAAAACAGTAAGACGCAAAGTAAAGTTAGGAAAAGAAATCTGTAACTGGCTGTTATTTTGGGAATTGGCCATTATTCTGAAGTTGACAGCACGTTAAAAGGACCACCAAAGCACTTCTCTATCCATTGTGCAATAGAAGGTACAACTGGGTGCTAATTTCCCCACAATCTTTTCTTAAGGATATAAGCAACATATATTGTTTAGAATAGGCTGCAGTCACACACACTAAATAATCCACTCTTAATGCACTTTAAAACTGGATTTTTACTGTGTGAACTGGCAAAATCCACCTGGAAAGTGGATTAAAAGTGGATTATTTAATGTATGTGACTGCAGCCATGGTCACTGATAAAAGCTCCTGAGATTAGGGCTCAATTCAGAGAATAGTCAAATGGGGGGATTGTTATCAGGGGTGTCAGTCAGCTCTATCTGAGGGGAAAAAAATTAGCAGAAAATAACTTAGTATTTATTGGCTACTCTTTCAGATGGATATAGAGGGTGGTGCATTTTTGGCTACCAAGCATAGTCAATACCAAATAACCCCCCAAAATTCAGGTTTATGTAGAAAAACAGGATAGCCACAGTTAAACAGTTCTTTGAAGAGAATGCACTCCCTTTAAACACTGTTCTGGGTGAAGCTGCAGCTTCATGAATGCATTTTAAGGGGCCATGACACTTTTAAATGCCTTTGGCTCCATTATAGCCTATGGGAACATGTACAGAGTGCCCAGCAGAACCAGTGCATGTACAGAGTGCCCAAAGAAGGTGTCCCCATCCTCCATTTTTTCAGTGGAGGGGGGAAAGAGAGCATTTAAGGGAAGGCACTGGGTTTTTCTGGGGACTAGTACATTGCACTGGTACTGCTCGGCACTCTGTACATGCACTGGTTATGCTGCGCTTGGGACCCTCTCTTGCTTTGATCTGTTTAACTGGCATTGCCACAGTGACACTGGTTCTGCCGGCCACTCTGTGCATGCACTTGTTCTGCGAGGCTTGAAAAAAATCTCTCCCCACAATCAGTGTTTACTACAGAGACACCCTGGTTTGAGATGTCCCCTCCTTTTTTTTTTGCTGTTTCCCCCCGCCACTATTGGAAACAATGGAGAATGGGGGCACCTTTGTTAGCCTGATTGCTCTTAATTATTAATTAATTTGGGGGATTTATGATATTTATAAAGTAGCAATCGGCAATAGGGAGCAATCACCTGTGTATACAGAAATCCCACCTTTCCAGAGATACCAGTAACCGACACGGAGGCTGAAGTTATGTTAAAATAATGTCTTTACTGTTGTTTTCTCCACATATAAACAATACACAATCACACACTCAGTTATTCAGCTTCTAAGAAAATTAGGTAGATTAAGAGACTTTCGCATTAGCAGGAGATTCGATGATGGGCAATATGTTACCTGATCCGATGAGATGAAGGCTGCCAAATGGAAAAATAAGGGAATTATAGGAAAATGGGGATTATGCTAGGAAAAAGGGAGCTTGCAAACTGAACCAGCAGAAAGCATGTAGAGACTCTGGCTGCAGTCCTAGAGCCTTAGGGTAAGGTAGGTAGCAAGGTAGCTACAAGTTCAAGAGGAAGAGAATATAGAGGTCATTGAGGGGGTGTAAGGAGAGAGAGACCCCGTTGCTGTGTACCCTCTTTGGGGTGACCTCAAGAGGAGGGTTTAGCTGGACACCTCACTTGGGGTGTCATCAGGGGGAAGGCTTGCTGGACAGCCCCTCATGGTCCATTCTAAAAAGTCACATATGCAATGGAGGAAAAGGGGCTTACAGGTGGGGCAATGTTGAATTCTAATTAAGCTTGTAGCAGAGACACTGATTAACATGATGAGTCATCGGTTAGCGTTGATTGCTCCCTTTGTCTCAAGGCTGCAAAGCCGGTTCCTCCAGGTGGATGGAAGGGCCAAGTCCTTTGTCAAGGGAAGGCTGAAGATGAACCTTTTGTGTTCCTTTCTGCAGCAGAGGTGTGGGGGAGGAATGTGCCAGTGAGATAGAGACAGCGTCACTTAATGGCGGTGTGATTCCTTTGTTTAAACAGCAATGGCAAATGCCTGTTTGTGTAGTACTTGGTGTGTGTGTAGGGACATGTCTGGAACATGGCAACCTGGAAAACCACAGGCACATCATCTCAGGCTTCTTGCTGCTGTGTGTCTGGCATCTCAGTCTGGTTACCTTGCATCAGAGTCCTTTTTACACACATTATGCACAGTTCATAGTTCATAAGAGAGCATATCATTCATAAGAGTACATTACATAAAACTGATATAATGATAGGTATCACAGTTTGTGATCTTGAGGGAATGGGGACACCAGCCACTCTCTGGGTGCGTTCAGAAGGGGCGTTTCAGCCAGCATAAACTGTTCTGGTTGGTAAAGTTACACTTACTTCCTGTCGGCAGAGCCCATCACTGTATGCCCATTCACTGATGGTATTCCACATCAACTAAAATAATGCATAGAAAAGTGAGATACAGTTCTCATTCCTGGCGAGGATGTGGAGGGGAGGGAACATACATTCATTGTTGGTGGTTTTGCCCAATAGTTCTTAAGTTTTGAAAAGATATTCTACAACAAGTAACTTATATTACTGGACATACAACCCCTTTTATGATACACTCAATACTGTTAAATGTTTGGCCTGACTTAGACATTCCCGAAATACACAAAAAATAATAATAATTGCAATGCTATTATTGGTAGCTAAATTTGTCTCTCATTGGAAGGCCTAACTGGGTAAATGAGTGGTATATGTGTCTTTGGGACTATATGATTTTTTATAAAATATTGGATATTAAGAGGGCAAATGAATATCTTATGTTTGAGTCAAACTTCCTGAATAACTCTTTGCAACGGTTAGAGACAGTTGTCCTTAAGCTACAGGATAACAAATTCTAGGCTTTATGTGGGATAAGGGTTTGCTGTTGATGACTTTGGTTGTAAAAACAGTAAGAAGCAAACAAAGGCCGTGTTCATACGAGCCGTTTTGGGCCGGGAGAGGAACAGACCAGGGCCGCAGCAAAAGGGCGCAATCCCACAGCAACATCTGGGAAGAATATATTTTAAAAAGCCCCCCAAAAACATCTGGATACCCCCAGATATATTCCCCATGGACTGTAATGGTCCCTTAGGGTATAAAAAAAGTAGGATTTCTGGAAAAACCCAAACCGTAATACCACACTGATACTGGAATTCAGGCTTTTTGGGAAATCCTGATTTTGGGGAGGTTCAATATATTCAATTTTTTTTAAAGAATCATTTTTTCTATGCACACCTGTAATTATTATTGCATTGAAAACACAATATAATCAAGTTTTCCATTAATCTCTAATGAATAATTTGTACTCCCATTTCTATTTTGCAATCAGAGTCATAAACAGCAAACTGGGTGGTGCTAATTTTCCCAAAATCTTTTGTTAAGAATATAAACAACAGATATTGTTTGGAATAGACACTGAAAGCTCCACAGATTGGGGGTTGGGCCAAAGAGTAGTCAAATGGAGGGATCCTTATAGTACTGTAAATACAATATATAATCAGTTTTTCCATTAATCTCTACTGAATAATTTGTGCTTGACATATGGATTTCATCTGGCCAGCCCATCAAATTTAATGTGAGAAATCCCTGGCCGGGCAGGGCATGGGTGCTTCAAAGAGAAGTCGATAAGCAGGCACTACCCTTCCCACCCATCTACCAAGTGCTAATATCCCACCCAACTCCCATTTCAAGCAACATGAGATTCTCTAGTTACTATTGGGGGACAAACATGACCGCTCTGATTATCCTTCGAACTGGCTGTGAAAAGAGATCTGTTATTGCACCCTCTATGTTGCCTGTGTGGTGTAGTCAACAGGCCTTATCTTGGGATTACTTAGGCATAGGTTTGGAAGGTACCCATTATGGTGGGAAAGCACCTGCCAGGAAATCCTACTGCTGACCACTGCTTCATTGGCCAGCAGTGGAAAATGAACTTTAAAAACTACCTTCTCCTCAACACTGTTATGCCACTGACTTGGCATATCTACAAGTGATGCTGTTAGGGTTGCTATGTCCTTGTTTCTTGCCAGTGGGGGGGGCTTTGGGGGGCATTCCAGGAGGGGGAGAGGACCTGCCCAAAGTGATGACATCACAAATGAGTGATATTAACATGTTATAGATGCAGGCCCTTGGAAAGCAGTGGTGGTGCTCATTTGCAAAAACCTTGTAACTTTAAATAGTTTTTGCAGATGGGAGCCCTGCAAACCTGAACTCCAACTGATGAATTAACTGCTTGGAATTCAGGCACAGGCAACCCTTGTTGCAAAAAAAATAAAATAAAGGGAATCTTCCCTTTATTTTTTTATTTTATTTTTTTGGAAATGAAGGCTGCCTGCACCTGAACTCCAAGCGGCCACATGATCCTGCCGATAAAATTTTGCAGGAGGGGAGGGAGAGTTGTGGACCCCCTTGTTGGTGGGGCTTCCTCTCACTGGCCAGCTGGCCAGCATCAGGCAGGAGCCCATGAAACAAGGGATCCTCCACTCCCACCTGTGGACTGGCAAGCCTAGATGTTGTACCCCTCCAGGAATCATTGGAGATTCCATGATTTTACAATAGACCTTCCAATGATTCCTAGAGATCCGTGATATCACTTCACCTTTCCCCCAGAAATGATGTTATACTATTGCACTGACACCCCTCCTTTCTCCTTGCTGTCCCCATAATCCCATAAATTGCCACCCACTGCTGGCAAACCTACTTAGCCCTGAATGACACAAATAGTGTAAGATGCTACGTCCACAGGTGAGTAAATGCTGAGTACCTTGAGGCAGCTGACCTTCCTAAAGCAACAGGAGATCATTTGGTTAGCTGGACATTTGGGTTTGGGAAGCTAACACACATGGTGCAGCTGTGAATAACCAACCAACCCCCATGTGGCTGTTAATTTCTAGTCAAGTAAAAAGAAGGCTGGTGGTAATACTGACCAAATTTCAACCAGTGCTGTCTTGCCCAAAAGCTGATAGTCAGGGTTCCGCCTTTGCTACAGATTGCATTTAAAAGTTAAGTGAAAATAAATGAAAGTTAAGAGACCTGGTCTGGATCGCCCTATCTAGTCCATTCTCATCAGATCTTGGAAGCTAAGCATGGTTGGCCTTGATTAGTATTTGAATGGGAGACCTCCAAGGAATACCATGGAGGCGACATGGAGGCAGGCAATGGCAAACCACCTCTGAATGACTGTGACTTGACAGCAAAAAATAAATAAAAGTGAGCAGCTGGATGTTGCAAATCAGCCATTAATAACACCAAGGTTAACTAGGGGGTAAACCTTGGGGAGGGATAACACTGGTGAGGATGTGACATCACAACTCCCCCATGTGTTGCTCTATGAATTATCTCTGTGCCTACAATACAGACCATGTAGATTATGAGGTATTCCTAGAACATTGCAGGTGGTCACTTAGAAGTGATGTAACACTATTTGTAACACTGCCCAAATCTGGGTCACGGGCAATCCTAAATTTAACCAGTGTTAATGAAAGACAGAGGGCTCAGGAAATAGCTGTCCAAAGGCCATTATTTCCATTAATCACTGAGAAGAGAGCTGAAGGAAGGCTTCATGGTTCATGATTCTAAAAACTGAAAACCACAAATTACTTTGGAATACCAGTAATTAAAAGGAGGCCCCACCAAGTTCCAGTTAAAAACAACCATTTCTCCAAAGCCCTTATATGAAAAGTATAATGATAAGTATTCAATGTTTTATAGTTCCTTTCTCGGAACATTGTTCAGTGTTCTGAGATATTGAATGACAACTTTTTTTCCAGACATGGATGCCTGTATCAAATGTCCACAAGATCAGTATGCCAACAACCACCAGAATGGATGCATTCCCAAGATCCTCAGTTTCCTCTCTTACAAAGAACTATTAGGAATCACCTTAACTATGTTGGCTGTTACCTTGGCAGGGATCACAGCTTTGGTCCTTGGAATTTTCATAAAGCACCAGGAGACACCCATCGTCAAAGCCAACAACCGGAACCTCACCTACATTCTCCTCATCTCCCTTCTTCTCTGCTTCCTCTGCTCCTTGCTCTTCATTGGGAAACCTTTGCAAGTGACCTGCCTTTTCCGGCGAACTACTTTTGGAATTGTCTTCTCTGTTGTCCTTTCCAGTGTGTTGGCCAAAACCATCATTGTAGTTTTAGCCTTCATGGCTACCAAACCAGGATCCACGATAAGGAAATGGACTGGGAAAAGAATGGCAAGTTCTGTTGTCCTTTTCTGCTCCTTTAGTCAAGCAGGCATTTGTTTTCTTTGGCTATGTACTTCCCCTCCATTCCCTGACAGGGACATGCATTCAGTTACAGGGGAAATCATACTGCAATGTAATGAAGGCTCAGCTGCCATGTTTTACTGTGTCTTGGGTTATTTGGGCTTCCTGGCCATTGTCAGCTTCATAGTGGCTTTTCTTGCCAGGAAGTTACCTGACAGTTTCAATGAAGCCAAATTTATCACCTTCAGCATGTTGGTCTTTTGCAGTGTTTGGCTGTCCTTTGTTCCTACTTACTTGAGCACCAAAGGGAAATCCATGGTGGCTGTGGAGGTCTTCTCTATCTTGGCCTCCAGTGCTGGCTTACTGGGTTGTATCTTTTCCCCTAAATGCTATATCATCATCCTGAGGCCTCAGTTGAACAACAGGGATCAATTAATAAGGAGAAAAAAGTGACAAGAATGTAAGTTTATTTTCTACTTCCAGAATAGGGTTGCCAATTCTGTGTTGGGAAATTCCTTGAGACATGGGGTGGTGCCTGAGTATGGTGGGGTTTTGAGATAAGTGTGACCTCAGTCAGATATGATGTCATGGAGTCCATCCTCCAAAGCTTTCATTTTCTCCAAGGAACTGATCTCTGTTGTCTGGAGAACAGCTTTAATTTCGGGAGTCCTCTAGGCCTTCCTGGAGGTCAGCAAACCTATTTCAGATGTATTCCTTCAAAGTGTCAAAAATGATAGTTCTATATCCTTTGTAAAAGGCAAAAGATTTGTGCAGTTTGAAGAGAAGCCAGAGCATTATTATGAATCTCTACTCTCATAATTCATTATGTGGCAAATTAAATAATTTGGGATCCATATCGAGCGAAAAACCAGTTCAAACAGGTCATCGTCAGGTCTATGTCCTTGTGCTTTATCTATTGAACCTGTTTTTTTTGTTCCAAGCTTACAAGATATTTTCCCCGTGCACCAAGTCTCGAAAATCTCCCAGTACCTGCCTTGTTATATGCTGATGACCTTTTTTTTGATTTCCAGAACCCAGGTTAGTTACTTCAGCTAATTTCCCCCCCACAAAATACTCACTTTACTACCAAGCATAGCTTCCTCAGTCATAAGGCTTGAATTGGGCCTTACAAATATCTCAGCGGTAATCTGGAAAGCCATAATCAGCTTAAAGTGTGCACTTTAAACTCTGAAGATCTTCCAGCCTTCACCATATCAGCAGCCCATGTGTGTTGCTGGGCAGACTAGGATAGAGCTGTGGCCATGGAAATGAACTG
Source organism: Gekko japonicus (assembly GCF_001447785.1). Classification (NCBI taxonomy): domain Eukaryota; kingdom Metazoa; phylum Chordata; class Lepidosauria; order Squamata; family Gekkonidae; genus Gekko; species Gekko japonicus. The sequence goes on along the minus strand of NW_015173291.1, from coordinate 41,746 downwards.
ACTGTCAGCGAGCTGCCAATGTTTTGTTTTGTATTACTGCATTCGTTTGCCTGCTTTCACTTTCAGCCGTAGGACTGTAGATGCGCATGACTGTTTAGCCTGCCGAAACTTTTATATCTCCCAAGGCCACAGGTGGTTGCAAGTGCTTGTTAGTGTAAGGAATCTCTCATGAAACGCAGTGAGAAATAGATAACAGATTCTGCCTAGGAACATTTATTCTCAGGCCCAAAGGCGCGCGGGGGAAACCCCGCAATTGGGCCTCAGTAGTTTGAATGATCTATAATATGCTTTGCTGTTTGATTCCCTCTCATTCTGAACAGTGATCCTGTTATGCACCTTAGCTTCAAAATAAAGTAAAACCTTTTCTACAAGCGTGTACTTCATTATGATGCTGTGAGGAGTCTGACACTTACTGGGCCTACAGAGATCAAGAAATCTAACAAAAAGAAGACAAGCATCCATTGAGAAACTGCTCAAACAAGATTTGGACTCCCTCCAAAATACTAGATGGGGATTAAGTACCTTAATATACTGGCAGTTCCAAAACATAATCAGGCATATATGATTTTATTTTTCTCCTGTTTATTTATTTATTGCAGAAAAACAGTGAGGGTACAGAAAAGAAAAGGGGGAAATGAAAAAAATGGGTTACATTTGTTGAAGACAATCACATAGTATATAATGTTTAGGACAGTGATTAATTCCCCTTTATTCACTTTCATACGTTCATTATAATTTTAAAGGTATCTATACATTACAATAATTCTTTATTCTGTTAGTGTACAATGGTATTCATCATTTAAGTTTTTACTTTAAAATTTCATATCTAATTTATTTTGACTACAAGACTGGTTCTGTCATTACTATGTATTCAACATAACATATTTTGCCACTTCTTCATATTCATTAGAATGTTTAATAAATAAGTTGTATATCACTGTGTAAAATAAAGTCTACTATATATCTCATATAGAGGGCCCATTTATATTTGGGATATTACATTTGGAACAGATTCTAATTCTATTTTATTACCATAAATTTGTGTATGCTAATTTCTTGTGCTAGCATAATACATATTATACACACACCATCTTTTCTCATATTTTGTAGTACACCTGTTTCTCAAATAGGTTCTTAGTTTTGCCATTACTGCATATTCAGCAAGTCCCCCCCCCCGATTCTTCTAAACATGGACAGATGTCTAGTTTTCATTTTGCTGTGTAAATAGGTCTAGCCACTGTCACCATATATTTGAATAGCTCTTTTAGGCAGAACACCTAACAACATGCTCTTGGCTTCCACTGGGAATTTAAACTTTAATATATTCTGCATTTTGGGGTATATTTCTTTCCAATATATTTGCTTTTTTACAAGTCCACCAGATATGAAAGTTCCATCTATGTCTTGACGTTTCCAGCATTTTCCTGTGTAGCTTTTATGTGCTTTTTCAATGTCCTTTGGAGCTATATACCATCTGAAAAACATTTTGTACCAATTTTCCTTCTTTCTTTTTTTGTCCTACGTGTTTCTACCATTTTAATAGTATTTTACTGATTTTTACAACACAAAAAGAAGACAAATTACATTTTGTACCAATTTTCTCATAGTGTCTGGCTGACTGTAAATCTGATATCTTTCTCCCATAGTCATTCCCATTGTTGCACAGATATCTTTTCCTTAAGGTTTTGCATTCACTTAATCATACATTTTTTCACTTGTTCATCTTCTGTTTCTAGCTGGAGTAAAATTTTATACATCCAACATAATAAATGCTTTTTTGTTTATAATTAGCTGCTCAAATTCTCTTAGAATGCCACTTTCAATACTCATGATCTCCTATATTCTTAAGACTAATTGTTAATATAGCAGCCATTGAATGTTTATGCATTCATCTTTAACATCTTGCCAAGACTTGATTTCCCCAAGTGTTCATCATCATGCCATAAGTTTTAAAAAATAGTTTTTATTTCTCATATTATTATCATAACGAGCTTCTCTTGGGGGTATTGGGAAGCTGAATAAATCCCTGTGTGTAAACCATGTTCTCAAAAGTCCACCTCTGATTACATGACTTTTTTTCTTGTGTTATGATCCTTTTAGTCGATTTCTTAATCCACAAGTAGTTATGTAGGCCTTCATCATGATCTGCTGATTCTAATTTTACTTTAAAAATTACTAAAAAGGGTGGTTTTCTGCGGGACAAGAGACCTTTGGATATTAGGAATGACATTGGTGATGATTTCTGGTTTTGGCATTCTGAGGGTGGCTGCGGTCCCCAGGAGCTCCCGAGGACTTGGACTGTGAACTCACAGAAGGGAGGAGGTGCAATCATCCGTATCCCGCAATGGAGCTCAATGATGGGCTCCAAGCCATGGGGCTTGAAGTTTCGCCTCTCCCCCCAGCAGTCAGGCAGTGGATTGAGGCATTCTTGTGCCCTGACAGTCAACCCGCAGAGTGTCCAAATGGGTAATTAAGAGCAGCACACCGGAAAACGCTTTTGATGATACAGTGAAATCTATTGAGAAAAGCGATCCCATCATGGAATTGTGAGTCAAGGTCTAAGTGAAACACCTAAAAACTAGCTGAAAGCCACCCCCTGGGAAGCGAAGGGGGGAGGGGACTCTCCTCCAAAAAATATGAACTTTGTGTATTAGAAGAAAGGGGGCAAGCTATAAAAACAAGGTGGCTGAAAAAAAGGACATTTAAGAACTTTCCAGACCTTTGTAGGGATTTCAGAGACTTTGATAACTTTGTTTGAAAAGTAAACAATCTCAAACATGGCGCCGAAGAAAGTGGAGAAAGACAAGCACTTGAAACTGAAGCCGCTTGGCGGAAGAGCCAGCCCAGCGAGTTCTGTCCCTAGACAGGACACGATGGCAGACTTTCAAAGGATGCTGACAGAGGCGCTGCACCTTCTGTTGGAACAAGTTATGGCATTGCACTAAAAGCTAGATATACAACAAACTCAACTCAATGAGACTGTCAAAATAACAGAACGGAGCAACAGATGAAAAAAGTGGATGCCAACACAAAGCAGCTTAAAAAACAACTGCAGGTGATGGAGAAAAAGAGACAAACTGATGAGACTCAATTATTACAGCTGCAAATGGAAAGAGCAAGCTATGTCCTGAGATTTCAAGGAGCTCCTCAAGAGAAAGGAGAAGATATAAAGCAGGTGATGTGTGACGCTATTGCCCAGGTGACAGATATAAAAGTGGATGTACTACAAAGCGAAATAGATACATTCTATAGGTCATATTCTGAATTTACAAGAAAAAATAATCTGCCCGAGGAAGTGATGGTGAGATTCTCCAGAAGACAAGTGAAATATCAAATTATCAAAGCTACAAGTGGAACGACCTTGAAGATTAAGGACAAAGAAATTAAAATCTTAAAAGAGATTCCGTTTGAAATAAGAAAGAAAAGAAAGAAATTTAGAGACTTGGTACTATTTTTATGGAGCTGCAGTGGCTCAAGTGGTTAAGACACTGAACTGCAGGGTGTGGAAGGTCAGTAGTTCAGCAGATCAAGACCCGAGTTGCCACATGACGGAGTGAGCTCCCGTCTCTAGTTCCAGCTCCTGCCAACCTAGCAGTTCGAAAGCAAGAAATTGCAAGTAGATAAATAGGTACCACTTCGGTGGGAAGGTAACAGCGTCCCGTGCGCCTTGGTGTTTAGTCATGCCATCCACATGACCACGGAAACGTCTTTGGACAGTGCTGGCTCTTCGGCTTTGAAGCGGAGATGATCACCGCAACCCTACAGTCGGACTCGACTGGTTTTCGAGCAAGGGAACCTTTACCTTTACCATTTACTATTTTTACAGAAGCACAAAGTCCCCTACAGATGGAATGTACCAGAATGTGTAATCTTCAAATTTAAGGATAAGAAAGAAAAAATTGACTCTGTTGAAAAGGCTTTGTAGTTTTTGCAGCACCAAAATTGGCCAGCAGAAGAAGAAGATAAAAGGAAAGATGACAGCACCAAGGAAAGTGATGAAGAGGGAGCAGTGGCATCGTCTGACGAGGGCTCAGATTCGGAACTTGGGGTGGCAGCCCTCAAAATAAGCTACCAGTTAAGAAAGAAAAAGGATAGATATTAAGTTGTTATTGTGTCTGGAATTACTTAAAATGATTATTAACTATTTTTTAAATTGCTTTTTATTTAGGCAGAAGTGTAGGAGTTATACCTAATAGCTTTTGTATGAAGAACATGGTTGACCACATCCAATGACCTCTAATTGGACTTTAAGCAAGAAGCTAATTTTACAAACACTATGATCATCATCTCTTGGGTTTTTAGTGGGTTTTCTTTTCTTTCTCCCATAGTTTGTAGATCTCTCCCTAAATTTCGTTGTAGTCTTTAGAAAATGCAAATAAAAAAAATCCCCTACGGGGGGCCAACAACAACAAAAAAGAAATGACTGCTTATGGTAATGAAGAGTTACAGTAGATGGGCCATGAAGGATGATTAGGGTAAATATGAAGTACGTGTTTTGGATCCAGCAACTTACATAATGATATTAGGTATGCCACTGCATAGCAGAATCAATGAGAAGGATAAGAGACTTTGGGAGCAGAGTGCTGGCTGGTGATAGGGGCCCAGGTGTTGACAACCAAAGACTAGAGGAAATAGTTTCTCAGTCAAGGCAAAGAAGGGCCAAAATAGTTGGATCACATACAATATACATGGATATGAAATTGTGAAAGTGGCATTCTGTTTCTGCATGGTCCATTGAAAGACATTAAAGTTATTAGTATCCTCTACACAGTTTATAAATTAAGGTATTTTTCAAAAATGCCAGAAGCTCATTAATGACCATTGGGGCAGGGGATACTGTAGCCTCAACCACTTTTAAATTTTCAATAAAGTGTAGGGCTTGTTCGTTGAGCAGCTCATAGTCTAGTCTATGGGGAAGTCCAGTGGGTAAGCACCTTTCTGATGTAGGAATTTGCCTTGTGCTCTAGCCCATAGCTATGGTGGGTCATATTGGGGGCACACCTCCTTAATTACATGCCAAAGCTCACATAACTCTTTATTTGTACTCATACAGTGTTTTTAAATTTTTTAAAAGTTTAAATGTAGCCACGCCACACTGCCACACCTGGTCCTGCCTGAAGGCTACACTGCTTTCTTCTCCTGCAGGCTCCTCCAGCCAGCAGGGAAGCCATGTTCTCCAGCTGTGTAATCTGTGCCCACCTTCTCCAACTGGCTGGTGCACCCACCTTCTCCTCCATCTGATGATAGACTCCTCTTCCTGAATCTCCCTCCCCATTAGCTGGCTGGTCCTGCCTTCTCCTGACTGGCTTACTTGCACCCTGTTTCCTGCCTCACTGCTCCGTCCT
>NW_015173291.1:28120-35637 GCF_001447785.1 Gekko japonicus | reverse complement strand
TTATTATTATTATTATTATTATTATTATTATTATTATTATTGTTGTTGTTGTTGTTGTTGTTGTTGTTGTTGTTGTTGTTGTTGTTGTTGTTGTTGTTGTTGCAGGAATAGGGAGGATTTTTCATAATCAGGAGAGGCAACTGGCAAGCACCCTGAGCCATCAGAAATTATTGCGGGTGGTCATTATTTAATAGCCCATAAGTCATTCCTACTTATCTCTGAATCACATGTGATTTCATAGCCCAATCAAAAGTTGTGGGGAGAAATTTTACCGTTACTGAAACATTTCCTGAAATAAGGTCACTCAGTATTTCTGTATGGCTTTGACTTTTCAGTCTTTAAAATGTTGACTACTGATATAAGGTAATCACGGTCACATAAGACTTCTCCAATATTCGTCATTACAAATGACCCTTGCATTTCTCTCATGGTGTTAAGCTACAAATTATTACTGGATATTTTGGTTGTCAAGCACAATGAATTCAACCTTTACAATTTCTTCATTTATTTACTTATTCAGCTTCTGGGGGATCTTTTGTACCACAGGACAGTGGAATTTTGTCTTGGGGGAGAAATATATACCCTAACATTATGTGTAATATTTTTTAGGTTGTTTAAGAATTAATGGGAAGCTAATCTGAATATTTGAATGTGAGCAGTATGCATAAAGTGAACTCATGGATCACCCTGTAGCTTCACTAATGCAGGAGGAACTTGAAGTCCTAATACAGGAAGGGGACTATGACCTAATAGGCATTACTGAAACTTGGGATGACACAATTGGAATATTAGGACTCTCAAAGATATGGGTCATGGTCATGGGAGATTTCAGTTACCCGGATATCTGTTGGAAGTCCAACTCTGCTAAAAATGAAAGGTCCAATAAATTCCTGACTTGTCTTGCTGACAACTTCATTTTCCAGAAAGTGGAAAGGGAAACAAGGGGATCTGCTATCTTGGACTTGATACTTGCCCACAGGGAAGAACTAGTTGGCGAGGTGAAAGTAGTGGGCACCCTGGGTAATAGTGACCCTGTGATTTTGGAATTTACATTCTTGGGGAAGGGAAAAGCTGTACAAATAACCAAGAGTGGAGGAGTTGCATTATATGTAAAAGAGGTACATACTTGTGAGAAAATACATGAATCTGAACATGGAAGTCCAGTTGAGTGTCTCTGGGTAAAAATCAAAAGGAGAAGGGAGTTCAAGAGGGATGGGAGTTTCTTAAAAGTGAAATAATGAAGGTACAATTAAGGTACAATCACAAACACTTCCTATGAGAAGGAAAAATGGGAGGAGTCTAAAGAAGCCAAGCTTTCTAAAGACTTGAGAAATAATAATAATAATAGTGGAAGGAGGGCGTTATAACCAAGGATGAATATAAACAAATAACCAGTGCTGGTAGAGAGAGAGTTATAAAAGCTAAAGCTCAGTACGAGCTTAGGCTAGCAAGAGGTGCTAAAAACAACAAAAAAGAGTTATTTTCTTATGTTCTAAGTAAGAAATGTAACAAGGACTTGGGAGGCCCATTGTGAGAAGAGGAAAGAAATTGTAACAGGTGATGAAGAGAGGGCAGAACTACTCAATTCCTATTTTTCCCCAGTCTTCTCTTGCAAGGAAAATTGTGCTCAACATGATGAGGGAAGGGAGTTGCAACCTAGGATCAGCATAGGAGCAGTACATAAACACCTACTTTCTTTAAAAGTAACTAAGTCCTCAGGGGCAGATGAACTGCATCCAAGGGTACCAAATGAACTCGTGGATGCAATTTCTGAGCTGCTGTCCATTATTTTTGAGAATTCATGGAGAACAGGTGAGGTGCCAGAATATTGGAGGTGGGCAAATGTTGTCCCCATCTTCAAGAAGGGGGGAAAGGAGGATCTGGGTAACTAGTGACCTGTCAGCTTGATGTCTATATCTGGGAAAGTTTTAGAACAAATAATCAGACAGTCCTTGAGCATTTAGAAAGAACAGCTGTGATTACTAAGAGCCAGCATTGGTTTCTCAAGAACAAGTCATGTCAGATTAACCTTATCTTTTTTTGTTTTTAGAAAGTTACTGCCTTGCTGGATCAGGGGAATGCTGTAGACACAGTTTATCTTGATTTCAGTAAGGCTTTTGATAGGATTCCACATAATGTTCTTGTTGACAAATTGGTAAAATGTGGTTTGATCCTATGACTGTTAGGTGGATCTGTAACTGGTCGACAGATCGCACCCAAAGAGTACTTGTTAATGATTCCTTAGTCTCTTGGAGAGGAGTGACAAAAGGAGTGCCTCAAGGATCTGTCCTGGGACCTTTTTTGTTCAATACCTTTATCAATGATTTGGATGAAGGAATAGAGGGAATGCTTATTAAATTTGCAGATGATACTAAATTGGAAGGGGTAGCAAATATGGTAGAAGACAGAGTCAGGATACAGGAGGATCTTGACAGGCTGGTAAACTGGTCAAAAACAAATAAAATAAATTTCAGTGGGGATAAATGTAAAGTTCTGCATTTAGGCAGGAAAAATCAAAGGCATAATTATAGGTCATTACACACTCGGTCTTAGCCAAAAGGCCAAGAAGCCATAATTATAGGTTGGGGAAGACTTGTCTTGTCAGTAGTATGTGCAAAACGGAGCTCCCGCCCGCCCGGCAACACCGATGGTGAGCGGGGGCTTTTTTGCCGCTCCGAAGAGTGGAGACGGCAACGAAGAGGACGCTATGCGTCCTGACGTGGCAGGGGCGGAACCAGCCGATACAAGAGGCCAGGCTTCGCTCCCGCCCTCTGCAGTTGCTTCGAGTGCTCGTGCTTGTGCTCATTAGGAGGACATCCGAGCACTGCAGAGATCGGCGTGAACAGGCCTCCTGGCCTGGAATGTGATCTAGTTGGCGGCTGAGCGATTGGGTTGGCGGCGGCTCAGGGCAATCTTTGCGGTTCTGATATAGGCTGCGTGGTGGCGGGGCTAGGCAACGTTTGGGGGCCTGAGGCAGCAGCGATGGATTGCAGCAGCAGTCTTTGGCACTTGATTAGGGCAGCGGCTGGAGAGTCTGGACGGCACGGTCCTCAACGAAGAACATCGGCAGCCCTTGGACACGGTTCTGATAAGCGTCGGGCTACTGGTCATTACACACTCTGTCTTAGCCAAAAGGCCAAGAAGCCATAATTATAGGTTGGGGAAGACTTGTCTTGGCAGTAGTATGTGCAAAACGGAGCTCCCGCCCGGCAACGCCGATGGTGAGCAGGGGCTTTTTTGCCGCTCCAAAGAGTGGAGACAGCAACGAAGAGGACGCTATGCGTCCTGACGTGGCAGGGGCGGAACCAGCCGATACAAGAGGCCAGGCTTCGCTCCCGCCCTCTGCAGTTGTTTCAAGTGCTTGTGCTCATTAGGAGGACATCTGAGCACTGCAGAGATCGGCGTGAACAGGCCTCCTGGCCTGGAATGTGATCTAGTTGGCGGCTGAGCGATTGGGTTGGCGGCGGCTCAGGGCAATCTTTGCGGTTCTGATATAGGCTGCGTGGTGGCGGGGCTAGGCAACGTTTGGGGGCCTGAGGCAGCAGCAGTGGATTGCAGCAGCAGTCTTTGGCACTTGATTAGGGCAGCGGCTGGAGAGTCTGGACGGCACGGTCCTCAACGGAGAACATCGGCGGCCCTTGGAAACGGTTCCGGGGCCGTGCAGATAAGCGTCGGGCTACTGCCCTTCCCCCCTCCCTTTCAATTTTGGTCTCTTCGGTTCTGCCTGGCCATATTTAAATAAGGGGTGGCAGAAGGCCCACTGGTGGGCTGGGTAGGCGGCTTTACATTTGGGTTTGTGGAAAGCCGGGCCCAGGGAATAGTCTGAGTGTGTCTAGCCATTAAGGTGGGTACGGGCCCTGTTCCTTTCTGTCACTAGCCCCCCCCCCAATTTGGGCTGTTGCTGGGCAATTTGCTTTTTACCAGTGTGAAGGGCAGACTACAGTGTTGCCCCCTGGTGGCTGTTGCCGGGCAATAGGGCAGACTAAAGTGTTGCCTCCTGGTAGCTGTTGCCGGGCTAGAGAATTGGGGCATTGATTGACAGAGGCAAGCTAGGAGTACTCCCCCTGGTGGCTGTTGCTGCGCAATTAATTATTTAGTTCTACCTACGTCTCCCACTAAGGGTTTAAAATTATTGCTCTTCTGGATAAGGGGAAGCGTTGATAACAATTGTATAGGGCCTTGTCTAGGTAACGGTTTAGATTCTTGTTAGTAATTATGGCTTCCAGAAAAGGTCAAGGGAAAGCCAAGGGGAAGCAGCTGGCACCTAAGCAGCCCCCTGCATGGCCTGTGCTGATGTTCCCCTCTGACGACGAGGAGGAGGACCCTGTCAATGCTGCTATTTTACAGAGGTTGGAGGCTTTGGAGAAGCAACGGGGTGCTACTTGGGTAAGTGGGGGGCGTTAAGAGAACACGAGGAGATTCTAATGCTTCTTTTCAAGAACAGGTGCTTGCCCGCTTGGCCTTCTTGGAGGACAACCAGGTGGGGGACGAAGGTGAAGCATCCACGTCTGGTCAACAGGGGCAGAACGCCAAAGAGCGGCAGGTTGAGGTGTACAAGGAGCCTCAAAAGACTGCTGGTAAGGAGGGGCATAGCGAGAACGGTACTTCACACTGGCCGTGGGGCCCATGCCCTCAGGGTGCATCGGGGCCTGCACCCCAAGCGGCGCCAACAAGCTGTCACCATTATGCAGGCTGGAGTTGTGGGCATCCTCCCCCCCCCCAGGGTTTGCCTCGGATGGGGATATCCACAGACAAGTTCTGGGTTCACGAACACGGGTGCTGTTTCGTACGAGACAGTCTCAGCCGGCGCCATTCCATCGGGCGATTCGGCCCTGCCCCTTGGGGATCATCTCTCTATCATCACGAAGGAGAAAATCCTTAAGGGCGAATACGTAGATGTATTCACTTTATTATATAGAGAGTTGGAAAAGAAAGACAGGGAGGATCTGGACGACCGGGAGAAGGAACGCCTGAAGAGGCGGGTAGTGGGTAGAACGTGGGTGAATTGGTATCCAGGGTTTTTGATAAATGCCTCAGTTATAGTCCGGCATCATCCATGGAGAGCGGCAGCACTGCTGCAATACATGGATATCATTTATCAGGCTTACACGGATTTTCCAAGCCCAGCATGGTCGCAGTATGACGAGGAATTCCGTATAATTGCGGCCATGAATACTGCAATGCGATGGGACTGAATACATTTGGACCTATGGTTGCAGATTATGTCTACAATCTGGACACCAGGGAGTGAGAGGACGCATAGTGGTCATTCGGTGCGTAAGACACAAAGCCAGCCAGGTACCTGCACCCAGGCGGGGCAGGTGGTTCAGCAACGCCCGCTTTGCTGGGAGTTTACCTCCCATGGGACGTGTGGTCGGAAACCATGCTCTTTTCGGAACGAGTGTCCACTATGCGCAGGTCCCCATTCATTCACTAACTGCCCCAAGCCAAAGGGCAGGGGAGGCGGTAGAGGCGGCGAGTGCTCAGGAGGGGGTGAGGGTGTTAACCCCCCTCCTGATAAAGGGACCTAGCCCAATAAAGCTTGCAGTTTTAGACCGTTGGTTGAGGGACTATCCGAACCAATGGGATCGCAGTTACCTATTGGAAGGTTTTACGTTGGGGTTCAGGATACCTTTCCAGGGTTCTAGGACTCCGTACATGGCTCCCAACTTGAAATCAGTGCGAGGTATGGAGCAAATAGTTAGGGAAAAAATTAACAAGGAATGTACGGAGGGTAGAGTCCTGGGGCCTTTTCCTTCACCCCCAGTTAGCAGTTTGAGGAGTTGTGCCAAAAAAGGCACCTGGAGAATATCACCTCATTCACCACTTGTCTTACCCTCATGGCGAAACGGTGAATGATGCAATACCTGAGGAGTTTGATCAGGCCGTGCGGGTGGTGTGCAGCTGTGGACAGGGAGCGGAATTGGCAAAATGTGACATTAAGTCAGCCTTCCGCCACCTTCCTGTCCACCCAGCTGACTTCGAGCTCCTGGGATTTGCTTTTGAGGGCAAATTTTATATGGATAAGGCCCTTCCTATGGGTTGTTCTGTATCCTGTGCTGCTTTTGAGAGGTTCAGTTCCTTTCTGGAGTGGGCCTTGCTGTATAGGACGGGTCTCAGCAGCACTGCTCATTACCTTGATGATTTTTTATTGGCAGGAATGAGGGGTACGGGTCAATGTGCCTTTTTGCTGTCCAGCTTTATCAATCTGGCAAGGAAGCTGGGAGTTCCTCTGGCTCAAGAAAAGACAGAAGGCCCGTCCCATATTTTGACTTTCCTGGGCATAAAAGTGGACACGGTGGGGCAGTTCTGCAGATTACCCATAGATAAATTGGCTTCCCTACAGATATTAATAGACACAACCAGGAAAAAGAACAAGATAACACTATTGGAGTTGCAGCAGTTGGTTGGTCACCTCAACTTTGCATGCAAAGTTGTGGCACCCGGCAGGGCCTTTGTTAGGAGACTGTGTTAGTCTATGAGGGGGCTGCGTCTTCCCCATCATAGGACTAGGGTCACCAGGGGGATACGGGATGACCTCCTTGTATGGAAGCGATTTTTGAGTTCATACAACAGGGTGTCCTTTTGGCGTGAGGACCTCCTTGTTGAAGCGGAGCTTCAGGTGGCATCTGATGCTGCAGGTGCCTCCGACTTTGGAGTATATTTCCGGGGGCACTGGTGTGCTGGGGACTGGCCTAAGGAATGGTTTCAGGCAGGGTGGGTCAAAGACCTTACCTTCCTGGAATTTTTTCCGATTGTCGCGGCAGTGAGGATTTGGTCAAGGGAGTTTGCCAACCACACCGTCCACTTCTGGTGCGACAACATGTCCACGGTACACATGATCAACTCCTTGATGTCCAAGTCCCCCAGGGTAATGGCTTTGGTCCGGGCCTTTACTCTGCAGTGTTTACACAGCAATATAATGTTCAAGGCTAGGCATGTGCCGGGAGTTAATAATGGGGTCGCTGACGCTCTCTCTCAAAAACAGATGGAGAGATTCCGTCAGCTAGCGCCAGAAGCGGACCAGTTCCCTGTGCGTATGCCAGCCAAGGTGTGGCAGTTTAGCGGGCTGAGGCCGATAGGGCAATGAGCTTGGCTCTTGCCCCTTCCACACGCAGAGCTTATTTGAGGGCAGGAAAGCAGTTCTTGTCCTTCAGGGAGGGAGCTGGACTGCGGCAAGTTCCTCATTTAAAGCATTTCTGTGTTAAATTAAGATGTGACGGCCTGTCAGCTCATTCCATCCGGGCCAAACTGTCGGCGCTGGCCTTTGCCAGCAAGGCATCTGGGTACGTAGACAATACAGGCGATTTCTGTATCCGCAAGATGCTCAAGGGCTGATCCAGGGAGAGCGGCAGGGTAGCTGACACCAGAGAGCCTTTTATCCCGGCAGTCTTGAGGGGGCTCAGGAATCAGTGGAAGGCATTGTGCGCTGATGGCTATGAGGCTGCCTTGTTTCATGCTGCATCACTGGTTGCCTTTTTGAGGGCACTGCGGATCAGCGAGCTGGTGGCTGGCTC
>NW_015173291.1:3552-26808 GCF_001447785.1 Gekko japonicus | reverse complement strand
CATAAGAACATAAGAACATAAGAGATGCCAATGTTGGATCAGGCCAAAGGCCCATCCAGACCAACACTCTGTATCCCACAGTGACCAGAAATACCAGTGCCATCAGGAGGTCCACCAGTGGGGCCAGGACATTAGAAGCCCTCCCACTGTTGACCCCCCCCAGCACCAAGATGACAGAGCATCACTTGCCCCAGAGTCCCTATCTATACCTTGTGGCTAATAGCCACTGATGGACCTCTGCTACATATGCTTATCTAATTCCCTTTTGAAGCCGTCCATGCTTGTGCAAGCAAAACGGAACTGGTGAGCACCTTTCGGCATATCCCGTTAGGGAACAGGTGGTCATCAGGAACTGCCATCGGATTTCAGGGTCCTGGGTGGGGAATGGTGATCACCTCCACTGGGAACCTTTTAGGCCAGGCTTCTCCCTGCAGGTTGGAAGGCTTCAGGGGTAGGTGCTCCTAGGAGGCAACCAGTTGCTGGGCTGCTGGTCACGAGCCAGAGAGTAAATGGCTTACGGCCGGAGCTGGGTGACCCGCCCTTTAAGGGCAAGGGGGTTGGTCAGGGAGTGACGCCTGCCTTGCCTGTTCCATGCTTGCTTAGTTGTCTTTGCTGCAATGTTCTGTTCAATAGTTAATAAAGTGGCCCTTGTTTAATTCCAAACCGTTGTCTGTCTCATTATTCTGGGGGGGGGGCAAAGGATCTAGGGGTCTTAGTAGACTATACACTGAACATGAGTCAGCAGTGTGATGCAGTTGCTAAAAAGGCAAATGTGATTTTGGGCTGTATCAACAGAAGTATAGTGTCCAGATCACACAAAGTGATGGTAACAATTTACTCTGCTCTGGTTAGACCTCACCTACAGTATTATGTTTAGTTTGGGGCACCACCATTTAAGAAGGATATAGACAAGCTGGAACATGTCCAGAGGAGGGCAACGGAGATGGTGAGGGTTCTGGAGACTGTCATATGAGGCAAGGTTGAAGGAGCTGGGTATGTTTAGCCTAGAAAGGAGACAACTGAGAAAGGAGACCATCTTCAAGTACCTGAAGGGCTGTCACACAGAGGATGGTATGGAGTTGTTTTCTGTTGTTCCTGAAGTTTGGACCAGAACTAATGGATTGAAATTAAATCAGAATAGTTTTTGGCTAAACATTAGGAAGAACATCCTGACAGTTAGAGTGGTTCCTCACTGAAAAAGGCTTCCTCAGGAGATGGTGGGCTCTCCTTCTTTGGAGGATTTTTAAAGCAGAAGCTAGATGGCCATTTGACAGCAATGCTAATTCTATGCACTTAGGCAGATCATGAGAGGGAGGGCAGGAAGGGTTGCATCAGTGCTTAGTTCTTGTGGCCCTTTCTTACACACCCAGGGAAATGCTGATCATTTGGAGTCAGGAAGCAATTTTTCTTTCTTACACACCCAGGGAAATGTTTGGGTCAGCAAGCATTTTTTTTCTCCAGGCCAGTTTGGCCAGGGATCCTGGAGGTTTTTTGTCATCTTTTGGGCATGGGACAGGGTTCACTGGGGGTGTAGGGGGGAGGTATTTGTGAATTTCCTGCATTGTGCAGGGGGTTGGACTAGATGACCCAGGAGGTACCTTCCAACTCAATGATTGTATAATTCTATGATCATCATTTAGCTTCTGACAAAGGCAGATTTCAAATTCAACATAAAAGTTCAACTAACCATCATCAGACATTAGCAGAACCTAATTCTTAGAGCATTTTACATCAGAGCATGCCTTACTTCTTAGCAATTATAGACCAAGGACATTTTTGGTCATTTGGGAACATCAGAAAACTCATCATCTGTTCAAAACAGGTACAATTAGAGGGTTTGAATTTTAGCTTGTTCTCCACTTAAATTATTACACTTTCATGCATACATATTGAATTAAATTGTGCTCATTTCAGGTGCCAGTTGAGACCAAGGGCAGCACAATCAACAACACATAATCAGGAGGGAGTGCCACAGTCATTACACTTCCCCCACCCCCTTGCTCAAGAACAAATTTCCGGGGGCCGGTACAAAGGAAGAAAAATCCACTGTATACGGAATCCTCATATATCAGCAGGACTTGGATACAGGGACAGTCAGGGCTCTATCAGACTTTTAAAATCATCCTTCCTATTGTACATGCATTTTCCCACTGATTCATACATTTGAACAACAGAAAAATATATGAACAAGATGAGTAGAAGTTGGATCCAAGCAGAGTTCTGCTGGTGACAAGTAAGGAGGCATCTTCTTTGACCAAGGAGAAAATAAAAGGGCTACACTCGTCAATGAGAGATTAAAAAATAAGTCCAAGGCTGCTGGTGCAGGTAAATCAACATTATATTTTATTGCTCTACTGGGGATTATTAGGAAGGGTATTGAAAACAGATCAGCCAATATCATAATGCCCTTATATAAATCAATGGTGAGACCTCATTTGGAATACTGTGTGCAGTTCTGGGCACCACACCTTAAAAAGGATATTATAGCTTTGGAAAAAGTGCAGAAAAACACTTCCCCCACCCCCTTGCTCAAGAACAAATTTCCGGGGGCCGGTACAAAGGAAGAAAAATCCACTGTATACGGAATCCTCATATATCAGCAGGACTTGGATACAGGGACAGTCAGGGCTCTATCAGACTTTTAAAATCATCCTTCCTATTGTACATGCATTTTCCCACTGATTCATACATTTGAACAACAGAAAAATATATGAAGAAGCTGAGTAGAAGTTGGATCCAACCAGAGTTCTGCTGGTGACAAGTAAGGAGGCATCTTCTTTGACCAAGGAGAAAATAAAAGGGCTACACTCGTCAATGAGAGATGAAAAAATAAGTCCAAGGCTGCTGGTGCAGGTAAATCAACGTTATATTTTATTGCTCTACTTTTCAAAAATCCTTTATTGCACTCGCCATAGACTTACATTAAATTATAAATTGTAGTACTTAAAGTAAATTTAAATTAAGAAATAAAATATAAATTAATGTTGTACTCTTGTGAAAGAAATCCAGAAAGACTAACATCATCTCCTGAAGAAGCTTGTTGGCAAAACACATGGCTGAATAATAAACCATACTTTTTCTGTACTGGCAGCATTGGCCTGGGCCTTATCTTTTATTTTCCTTGACCACATATAAAGGCTACTTTGATAAGCATAGGAGCTGCATAGACAACAGCCATCTGTCAAGAGGGTTGTAGTATGTATGAAATTGGCTCAGGTTGAGTGAAAAAAATTGATGGATCCAGTCCCAATTCAGCACAATTTCTTCTCTATTTCTCCATAGAGTCTCACGTTCACTTTATTTTTTTTGGGGGGGAGTAGATCTACTATCAGTTGGTCAAACAACATTACTGTGGTGTCCCTTACAGGATTTTTTTTTTTTGGGGGGGGTCACTGCATCATGTGATATTGGTCAGAAATTTTGCTACTTAGACCATCAAAGGTTTGCTTTCTGATTTGCATTTTGAAACAGAAATCTATTTTCCTTTCCCTATAATTTAACAGCCTACAAGTCATATGTCAGAGTACTTTATAAGTAGTTTATAACTGCATAGATAAATGTGACTAAATCACACATGCATCTTGCCTGTCAGCAACATCTTTAGTTCTGCTGTTCTGAAGTGTTCAGTAGATGGTCACTCAAAACAGTAATACATTGAATACAAAGTGAAATATAATGGGGGCAACTAAAATGAATAAGGGCAATCGAGTTAACGATCTTTACAATAAGTGCAGAAGCGTTTTTCCGGGGAGGGGGGGTTACTAATGGCCTTTCATCTCAGTGGAAGGTAATGTATTGTATCTAGGTAACAGAAAAGAGCTATGATATTTTGGAACTGTTAGATAAAAGGAATATTTAGACAATTCAAACATTTTCTTATAAGATAAAAGGAACTAAGTAGGGAACCGTTTCCAATCAGCTTTGAGTTTTAGCACAGCCCAGTCTTTGCCCCCTCAGATGGAAGAAAGAGTCAGACAGCAAGGTTGGATGAAATAAGGCCACTTTATTAACATATTAAAGTAACTGCAAGGGCGAACATGAAACAGCGGCTCGGTCAAGGCCTGGTGTCGCTTTGACCCCATCCTTAACCGTATAAAAAGCAAGACACCAAGCCCCCAGGTTGGAGCCAACTGTAAGTCGCTTGCAAACCCAGCTGAGCCAATTATTGGGATGCACCTTCACAAGCCCTCAAACACCACAGCATGGCCAGCGCTGAGTCTCCATCGTGGCCATCCTCATAGGCAGTCTGCAAGCCTCATCCCTGGCCACATGGCCTCAGGGTTGATCCCACAGGCCCCTCTACCTCCCATGGGGTTATTGATTGGTGCTTATGTAGCTGCTGATCTTGATTTAAACCTAATTCTGCCACTGCAAGGGCCAAGCCTCTGCTTAGGCCCCTGAGCCCACTCAAATACCTAAAATTAGCTTAAGCCATTGCCGCAAATCCTGAAGGAAAACATCATTTCCCTTCTCGGAAAGGTTAATGCCATCACCTCTTTACAGGGGGTGAGGCAATTAGTGGCCCAAACCAACCTTTAAAATATTTTGGATCTCCCCAGTGGCCATACACCGAGCTCTCTCGATCCCCGTGGGATCTGAAACTAAATGCCCCTTTATTTATTAATAAAACAATGACAAGACCTATCAGTATGAGCAGCATTGTCAAGGCCCAAGGCCTGGGGTCACTGAAACTCAACCCCCCACCCTTGTCATAATACAGGCAATGCACCTGGCCCCCAGGATGTAGCCCGCTGTAAGTGGCTCACACCCGGGCAGCCCATCATTGGAACATGCCATGACGAATTGACGGAAGTGACGTGCGATGATCTGGGCCATGCCCCGGGGCCCGATTCCGCCACAGTGGAAATCGGGCCTTCAAAGCAGGGTTTTCCCCACCCCCCGCCTACACTTGGCAGCCCTAGATGGCTGATTCGTTTGCTTTTTTTTTAATCATATATTTATTAGACCTTCATCATTAACTGAGTGTTAATCTCTACATATGGCATTCCTTAAATTCCATATCACTATCTACCTTGATGCCAATTATCAAACATCCATTACTCAGGAATCAGCTAAGTACTCTCATTGCCTCTAGTGCTATAGTACATCCCAATTAAAAATCAACTAAGCTATAAGTTATTCCTTATTTTAATCATGTATAATTTAGGGGTTTATTTCATATTTATAACTTATTTTTCCATTTTTCAAGACCAGCTTCGCAGGATTACTATCCATCTCCTTTATTTTTGCAATACTCCCTGTTTTTTTACTATTATATTAATCTTCACAACCCTTCATTTTTACTACAAGTTTTCCATTTTTATCTTTTTAAAAATTAAATATACCTTTACCTTCATCACCAAACATTTCATTTATAAATTCATACACTTTAGTTAATCATTGTCAATATCCTTTACATTCATTCAAGCTTACACATACATTATTTTATTAATCATGTTTTCAATAAGTTCTAATTAACGTTCCTTAATTTCTATCTGACTCTCACATCATCCATTCAAAAGTTAATTATGCTTATATACACCCTTATTTCATCCACCCCCTTATCTTTAAACAAAACTTTATCAGGTTCATCCATCCAATCAAATCCCAAACTTATTGATTAATCTTCCATAGATCTTCCTTCTCTTTCTAAAAATCTGTAACCATTTTCCCTTGCAACACCATGTCTCTATGTTTTCATTCCTTGAAAGTATGGTAAGTTTTTCCCAGTTGGTTTCCAATAAGTTTCAGAAAGTTCCATTCCTTTTTTATAATGTCATCCTTAAATTTCCTAACGGGGCTTAAGCTGTGCCATCAAACGCCTCGTTGCTGGCGTCGGCACCCGACCACCAAGCCCTGCCGTCTGCTGCCAAATTTACAATAGTCCCAACGCAGCCGCTGCCTCTGCTACGGCATCACAGGGGCCACTCCCTGAAAGCTACCACAGTCACTAAAAGCGGCCGCTGACCATCCTGCGCCGACGCGGGCCCGCACACTGCTGTAGCTGCTAATGCAGCCACCCATGGTGCTGGTCCCACTGCAGAATCAGCCACCGCCGAGGGAGACAGGCCCCAAAAAGGTAGCCCAAAATCTTCCCTCCATGCTCAAAGGTCTAACCCCACCAAGCATGAGGCGAGCACTGCCAGGGGTAGAGCAGAGCCAGCCTTTAAAAAACATGCTGGGTCCACTCCCCCTTTTGGAGTTGAGGCTGCACCGCAGCCCTTCCACTGTTCCTCCTCATGAGTTGGCTGCCTCCTGTGGAGCTGGATTTTTGAACAATTGATCTCATACATTTAAGAAATATATTTTCAGTGAGGTCAGGATCACAAAGTTACACTCTGAAGAGGGAATCCCCATTCTAGCTGCACTATGACCGAAGGTACACTGGAAGGAAGAGAAAGAATCTTATGGAAGAAAGTTTGCTGGAAGTTAACAAGAGAATCAAGTGGTATGTTGACCCAGATTGAGTCAGCCTAGAGCAATTTGGGGAGAATTATGGCCTTATATAACTAACAAAAGCAGAATACAGTGGCCACCATTGATATAAAAGAATTTCTTGAGAATGATTGATGTAATTTTTATCTTTCTTATGACAGAACTTACATGGGTCTTCCGAGATAAAACATAACTAAACATAACACCGAGATGTTTAAATTGTTGATTTAAGATTTACCGCTACCTTTTCACACCCAGGCATAGTTCATGATTTCAACTATTTTAGAAGAGGTAATTTCTTAACAGAAAGTTAAACTGGGCAATACTACAGCCAGTGAATCATACAAGAATGTTGAAGGAGGAGAGGAAAGAAAAAGATCCCTTAACTGAACCTTCTGCTGACATTCCCTTATAGGTTAAAGTTGACTCAAGCACATCCACAGATTCATTGACTGATCCTGGAAAGTCAGAACAAAACTAATACTGAGAACACAGCAATTGGTAACAAAAATCTGTGAATGGAGGAGCAGTGGTTCATGAGGAAGATGCTGCTGCTGCTGCTGCTGCTGCTTTTACTGTTGTGCAATGCCGTATGCAAGAAGCATTCTGTTCAATGTACCACAGCTGTTGATCTTCTTCCTATTCCTCATGCATTTTATCAGCCTGGTGACCTGATTGTGGGTGAGATTGTTTCTCAAGTTTTCTATGCATACGAAACTCCGTCTTACGAAGAACAGCCAGCACAGTTGTTTATTTCTGAACCTGTGTAAGACACCCATTCATGTTCTTTTTGCCCTTTACTTATCTTGTTAAATTGTCAATCAGTTCAGTATTTTTATAAAGGAAATATTAGCTCTTTTATTGGGCTCATAAAATCTATATTTTGATGCATGGAAGACAGCAAAAGGAGTAGAGGGAGGCGGAGTGGAGGGAGGGAAAAGGGGGGAAGAATAAGTTTCTCTTTTCATGGCATGTACTTTGACTTTGTAAGTATCTAAAGGCTCATTTTTAAAGGGGATTTTAAGGCTGGATCTGTAGGGGGTGTAAAAGCTGACATCAGTCTGGTGGTTTGGGAAGTACTCAGAGGCAAAAGCATCACAATGTAAAGAGTGGGGTTCTGTGGGATGAGAGACCTAAGGACAGCTCAGGTTGTGAGTCTGGAAAAATGAAGACCAAAGACAGAGATCTACCAGGGCATGGTACTGAAGGGTAATGAGGGGTGGGGAGGCCACGAAGGAGCATAAGGATAAAGAGAGGTATGTCTCTTAAAGCCAACAGATGAGCAGTATGAAATATCAAGATATTAGGAATGCCGCTGCATAGTAGGTTGGATGACCAGAATAAGTGGCTTGTGTGGCAGAGTGCTGGCTGGAGATAGGGGCCCAGGTGTGAAAACCAAAGACTAGAGAACTTGACTTGTACAGTCAAGTCAAAGGAGGACCAAGTTTGCTGTAACATGTAAAATATCTATGGAGATAAGCTTATGAAAATGGCATTTTGCTTGTGAAGTTGTGTCCACTAAAAGGAACTACCTTCATTTTGCATTCTGTATACAGTGCATAGATAACAATTTTTTTTCAAAAAAATGCCAAAAGCTCATTAATGAATGTTGGGGCAATGGATGCTATATCCTTAGCTACTTCTACATTTTCATTGAAGTGCTGGACCTTATTGGGTGGGCACTTGCCATAGGCTAGAGCATATGGGAAGATCCAACGGGAAAGCCATAAATGGTATTCACACTCATCTGAGATAGGAATTTGTGTTGTTACCCAACCATACTCCCCAAAGCCATTTGGGGTGGACCAGATGCTTCAGGCCCCAAGAAGGATTTTTTCGGTCCCCTACGATTGGCTTCTAAGGGGCTTACAAAAACTATTGAGGCAGACTCCGCATGGATTCTGTAAGGGAAGATCTTGTCTCACTAACCTGTTAGTTTTCTTTGAGGGGGTGAGCAAACATTTGGACAAAGGGGACCCAATAGATGTTGTTTACCTTGACTTCCAAAAAGCCTTTGATAAAGTTCCTCATCAAAGGCTCCTAAGTAAGCTCAATAGTCATGGGATAAAAAGACAAGTCCTCTTGTGGATCAGAAACTGGCTAAGTAATAGGAAACAGAGAGTGAGTATAAATGGGCAGTTTTCACAGTGGAGGGTGGTAAGCAGTGAGAAAACACAGAGCTCAGTACTCGGTCCGATGCTTTTTAACTTGTTTATTAATGATCTGGCATGGGGAGTAAGTAGTGAAGTGGCTAAATTTGTGGATGACACTAAATTGTTCAGGGTGGTGAGAACCAAGGAGGATTGTGAAGCACTCCAAAGGGCTCTGTTGAGGATGGGCAAGTTGGTGTCAACATGGCAAATGGGATTCAATGTGGCCAAGTGCAAAGTGATGCATCTTGGGGCCAAAAATCCTAACTATAAATACATGTTGATGGGGTCTGAACTGGCAGAGACTAACCAAGAGAAAGATCTTGGAGTCGTAGTCAAGACAGTGTGCAACTGAAATAAAAGTAGCCAATGCTATGCTGGGGGTTATTAGGAAGGGAATTGAAAACAAATCAGCCAGGATCATAATGCCCCTGTATAAATCGATGTTGCAATCTTATTTGGAATACTGTGTGTAATTCTGGTCACCACACCTCAGAAAGGGTATTATAGCACTAGAAAAGGTGCAGAAAGGGGCAACTGGAACTACAGAGTTGGAATACATTCCCTAAGAAGAACGGTTAAAGTGCTTGGGGCTCTTTAGCTTAGAGAAATGACAGCTGAAGGGTGCCATGATAGAGGTTTACAAAATTATGCATGGGATAGAGCAGGTAGAGAAAGAAGTACTTTTCTCCCTTTCTCACAATACAAGGACTTGTGGGCACTCAATGAAAATGCTGAGCTGTCAGGTTAGAACAGATAAAAGAAAGTAGTTCATCACCCAAAGAGTGATTAACACATGGAATTCACTGCCACAGGAGGTGGTGACGGCTACAAGCATGGACAGCTTCAAGAGGGAATTAGATAAACATATGGAGCAGAGATCCATCAGTGGCTATTAGCCACAAGGTATAGATAGGAACCCTGGGGCAAGTGATGCTCTGTATTCTTGGTTCTTGAAGGGGACAACAGTGGGAGGGTTTCTAGTGTCCTGACCCCACCTGTGGACCTGCTGATGGCACCTGGTATATTTGGCCACTGTGTGACAGAATGTTGGACTGGATTGGCCATTGGCCTGATCCAACATTGGCTTCTCTTATGTTCTTATGACTTGATTTGGTTTTTGCTTCTTTCTTCTAGTTAGTGGAAGGGAGGAACAATTAGGCCTGATCACTGGATTGGATAGGCCATAATAATTATTGATGGAATAGGAAGGGTTGTTCATGATCATGAGGGGCAAATCACAACCACCCTGAGCCAACGGGCGTTCATTCATAAATAGTGCATCCCAACTCATCCCTTCTCATACCATTGACTTAGCTTTCAGAGGAAAATGTCTTCTTTAACTTAATCATAGCCCAATCAAAAGTTGTGGGCAGAAATTTTAGCATAGGTTTGGCTAATAGAATGGTGAGTGGAATGAGCAAGCTTTGCAGTAAAGTTGAAAGAATTCAAGGACATAAAATAACTCCTTCTTCGGAAATCAGTGGAGCACCATAATAAGCTCAGTTCACTTCAGTTCATTAGGTTTTAAAAGCTCATAAGCCATACACCATAAAAGATTTTAAAAAGATTTTAAAACAATTTTAAAAGATTTTAAACATTTAAGAAAACAGTATAGGAGAAATGCGCCACATCTGTTATGCAATTTTGGCACCAACTACTCAACAGGAGTCTCAATCTTGTAGCTTCTGGAAAAGGTGAGAATTTCAATAGCCATTTTTCCAATAATTTTTCTCTCCCAGCTGTATGTTTTGGGCAGTGAAAGGATACGTGAGTGAGTGAGTCTATGGCTGCTAAAGGACTGTCCATTAGCACCATAATAAGCATGATTATACACACAGCTACTCATCATAGTTCAAACGGGAAAAAAGGAATTGACAGTGGAGGTCAGGTCTGGCACCCCAAATGCCTCCATTTAGGAAGGAGGAAATATGAAGTATAAACAAGGGGAATATTTTTTTCTTCTTTTATCAAAAGTAGTCTTTAACTCTCATTCTAGATCGGTGCCAAAGAACTACCAGCACAACTTGGCCTTGGCTTTTGCTGTAAAAGAGATCAACGAGAATCCCAGCATTTTACCAAACAACAGCTTGGGCTTCCACATCCTCAACAGCTACTTCAATGCAAGGATGACCTCTAAAGCTACCTTGAGTTTGCTTTCTTCACACAACAAATTTGTCCCCAATTTCAAGTGTGATACATGGTCCAATCTCGTTGCAGTCATTGGAGGACTGAGTTCAGAAACCTCTGCCCATATTGCCAACACAGTCACCATTTACAAGATGCCACAGGTAGGTCATCCATAAAGGGCTGTGGAAATCTTACTCCTTTGAGATATGACTGAATGGTATGCTTCATTCTTTCTGAAAAAAAATATTTCCCCCCCCCAGCTCACTTATGGATCATTTTACCCAGTGCAGGATAACAAATGGCTGCTTGCTTCCATGTATCAGATGGTCCCCAATGAAGCCACTCAATATATGGGCATTATCCGGCTATTTCACCACTTCAGATGGACATGGACCGTGTTGTTTGCAGCTGATGATGACAAGGGGGAAAGGTTCATGCAAATCATGGTGCCAATGCTTTCTGAGAATGGCATCTGTTTTAATTTCACAGTACGATTACCACAACAGACTTATTTTGATGATATGCTGGATGTGATTTTAAGGCAGCACAAGAACTTTAATGTTTATGCTCAAAGCAAAGCCAATGTATGCTTTGTATATGGAGATAATGTATCCATATTCAGTTTGAGAATATTGTTGTTTTTAGGTCCCTTCATTTCATTCCCACCCCTCCATAAAGTGTGGATTATTACATGCCACTGGGACTTTGCATCAGTCTCTGTCCAAAGGGCTTGGGATATAGAAACCTTCCATGGTGCTCTATCGCTTGCAGTTCACTCCAGTCAGCCACCAGGATTCCAAACATTTCTGCAGTCCATAAGACCTTTCTGGGCAAAAGGAGATGGGTTTATCCAGGACTTCTGGGAGCAGGCATTCAGCTGTTCACTCAGAAATCCCAGTACTCATGGGGACAACAATAGAACGTGCTCTGGAGAAGAGAAGCTGTATTCTATTCCAGCCATTTTGTTTGAAATGAGCATAACTGGTCACAGCTACAATGTCTACAATGCTGTCTATGCAGTGGCATATGCTTTGCATTCTTTCCATATATTCAGATCTAGACACAGGACAAGAGAAGATGTAAGGAGTCCAGAGTTCTATAATGTGCAACCATGGCAGGTAATTGCATCTCAATGGCACCCTCCTATTTACAGTGCATACTTGAATTATGTATTTCGTTTTGAATATCTGGATATTTTGAATATTTTATCTTAGTTTGAATATTTCTGTTGCAGTTCTCCATCTCAAGATGTGTGAAGTATCTTTCCAGACACATGCCCTGTAAAACCACAGTGTACCTAACATACACAAATAATAAATGCAGATGGAACCATTGAACCAGAGAGATCAGAGTACACAAGCTGTTAAAACAGCAGAAGTATTCTGTTAAGTATTGGGATTGAATCATCCCTGATTGAATCACCCCAGAGACTGGCTGAACTTGGAGGACAAGAACAATAGCTGACCAGGGCTCTGGAATAAACCAATCAAATGGGCTCTTTTTGTAGCAGGAACTCCTTTGCATATTAGGCCACACACCCCTAATGTAGCCAATCCTCCAGGAGCTTACAGAGCTCTTCTTACAGGAGCTACTGTAAGCTCTTGGAGGATTGGCTACATTAGGGGTGTGTCGCTTAATATGCAAATGAGTACCGGCTACAAAAAGAGCCCTGCGGCGGATCTGTCAGGTTTGGACCCTTACCTTGTGATGGATATATTGGTTCACTGATGTACATAAGCTATTGTTGTCTTGTAGTAACCTCTAGCTTTTAATTTTACCCTTTGCTTCTGTAAACCCCCCGCTTGCCTCATCCCCTTGTAGACACCTGTGTTAGGCTCTGTTAATTGTGTTAGTGTCCTCCCTGACATTCTTCAGGGAGGGGCTGGTGAGTGAATAGATGTGTCTGTGTGAACTCATAGATTAGGCAGCTCGGGTAATTCTTCTCACAAGAACACCCCCTCATCTCTTAGGGAGTGAAAGCCATGGCTGGATCTCATGGCCTTGAGGGAGCTTTAAACTAAGATATGCTAGTGTGGTCATTATTATTCAGTCTTGACCTGTAAGTGCTTGATGAGAGTGTGACGCATGAATGAAGGCTGGACCAATGGTCCTGCAATGTGTATTTTATTATTAGCCATTAGTTCTGGCAAAGGTGTTCAACTAACCAGAAGCCATACCTGATCAATAAACTTGCTAAAGGAATATTGCATCTGAGTAGTTACTGCAGAAGCTGACATTATCACTGGGAATGGGGTGTGGTTGGGTGTGGCAATTGCATGCTATTTAACAGAGCTGAGGCTCTGGAGTCTTGCCTTGTAGTTTGCTGAAATCACTGAATAAACCTGAGCTGATCACTGCAATGCTTCTAGAACCCAGTATTTAATATATTAAATAGTAATATGAAGTACCTAAATTAATTAAAACATCAATATTAAATCTGAAGAGCACTTGTACACATTGCAATTTATCTCACCAACCTGGAAGCAACTTTAGCATCTCAGCCATGACGACATGAAGCCTCTAAAGGCAAGGTCAGGCCTGATAGATCAATCAATATTGGTGAAAGGTTCTATGAGTCATAGAGTTCTAAACTTCAGTCTGGCAACACAACCAAGGTAAATCTTTTGGAGGAGTACTCTAATCTAAACCAGAACATACCAACTCCTCAAACTCCTAAATGCCTGGTTATCAAAGAACAGCCTGATTGTCTTCTCTGATCTGATGAAGACATTTTTCATGCAGACACACATGGCATTCAGTGATCTTACCATCTCTTCCACAATTCCACACAAATTGTGGTCATGTAAACTTTACGCTGTTTAGTTAAGAGTTATTGGACAGATTCATCTATTCCTAGTTGGCCAGCTATGCAAAGATCATCATAATGATTTCAGCATCTGATTATTCTTTCTTTACCATTTCCCTCTACACTAGCTGCATCATTTTCTAAGGAGCATCATGTTCAATAATAGTGCTGGAGAGACTGTGTGTTTTGATGAAAATGGAGAACTGAAAGTTGGGTTTGATGTTACAAACTGGGTAACATTCCCAAATGGATCTTTTGCAAGAGTACAGGTGGGAAATTTGGATCCTCAGGCTCCTCAAGGCAATGAGCTGACCCTCAATGAGGATCTAATAACATGGCACAGAACCTTTAACCAGGTGAGTCAACTTTTTAAGAGTACAAAAGGCAGGAAAAGTTATATGTCATTTGTTTTAGAGTTCTGCCTGCTCTTGACATATGGGGAGAGTTTATAGAAATATTTGAGTAAGTAATAATGGGACCTGTATATACAAAAGCCATGTGGGAAGGGGGTTGTAGTAAGAAGCGGAATTGGGCACAATTGAGTGAAATGTTCCATCTCAGCATTTATCTCTGTCTTCCCAACAGCTTAATTTTCTTTTCTATGTATGTGCTTCAACCATAGAAGCTAGTTTAACCATTTTGAAATCATTTCTCTTTTAATTGTGTTAAAATGTCAAAGAATAATCCAAACTTTCAATTATTCTTTTCTGAAAGGAAACAGTGATCTTCACGGATTCATCTATAACACCCAACAATATTTTAACCCTAGTAATTGTTGTATCAGGAATTTATCACATTTTACCGACAACTGTCAAGCAAGAAAATGCTCATAATCTCCTTTATAGAAGGAGAATTCTATGTTGCCATTTTCCATATCAACAGTGTAAGAGCTGTCAGAATAGCATTTGTTCTCAGTGAATATGTACGTGATATTAATCATTTTTTCTCTCTTATGGGTAGGTGGTGCCCCTTTCCTTCTGCAATGAACATTGTCATCCTGGCTACAGCAGGAAAAAGAAGGAAGGACAGGCCTTTTGCTGCTATGATTGTATTCCATGTCCAGAAGGAACGATTTCTCAGGATGAGGGTAGGGCACACAATGTATGGAGATGTTACTCGTAAGAGTACATTACATAAAACTGATATAACGATAGGTTTCACAGTCTCTGATATTGAGGTAATGGGAAGATCAGGTAATCACTCATTATTTCTCATCTTTGAATAATAAGATTATCAAGCCTTCTCTTGGAGTCAGAAATTATCTTGGGGAGAAAAATATAATTTGTAGAATGTTCCCTTCCTTCTTTCCCGAAGAAGGGAACGCTGCTGACTCATAAGATTCCAACAAAGCATCCCTCAGGTATCTGTAACTTGCATCCCTTGCTGCTGTTCCTTGCACTACATTTGGATGCCCTACATGACTTGTTCATACATTGCTACAAAGTTGCATTAATTGGAGCAACTAACCCTTCTTAAGTGTAGTGTATCACACCTGTGATCCAATCCGAAGAACTCATTTGGCTTCCATTTTCAAGACATGAGACTTTCCAACCTCAATACATGTTAGAAATAACCTGTCTGTAGTCTGACATTTAAAAAAGACCACTATTTCTTAAATCACCATCAACAAAAAGAAGTATCTGCTATTAAAAATGCACAATTAGGTGGTCAGTGCATGCTACTTTGGTGATGGCTTCCTAATGCACATCAGAAAATGCCCTAAAAGGACCAAGTTGTCATGCCACTTTTCTACTACTCTATGCATTCTGGGGTATTCTGCAGGAAGAAAAAAAAAAGAATTGAATTGTTCCACAATCAATGTAATACCAATGATTTTCTAGGTTTATTTGCAGCCCAGGAGGTTTGCTGTTACAAAAAGAAATCTGTAAATGACTGAAGTTATTTTGAGAACCGTTTATTAATCTGAAGCTGAAAGCATCGTAAAAGGACAAACCCGTAGAAGCACTTCTATATGTATTGTGCAATACAAAGTACAACTGGGTGGTTATAATTTTCCTGAAATCTTTTTTTTTTAAGAATATAAACAGCAGATATTGTTTGAAATGGAAACTGAAAGCTCCATAGATCTGGCTTTCGAGCCAAAGAATAGTCAAATGTGGGGATCAATATTGCATTGAAATCAGGTTGAAATCAGATTGCATAATCAGATTTTCCATTAATCTCTACTGAATAATTTGTGCTCAACATATGAATTTCATCTTGCCAGCCCCTCAAAATCAGTGTGAGAAATCACTGGCCGAGCGGGGCAGGGGTGCTTCAAAGAGAAGTTGATAAGCAGGCACTATCTTTCCCACCCATCTACTGAGTGCTGCTATCCCACCCCCAACTCCCATTTCAAGCAACATGAAGAGAACATGCTTGTCTAGTTACTATAAGGGGACAAACATGACCGCTCTGATTATCCTTTGAACTGGCTGTGAAAAGAGATCTGTTTTTGCACCCTCTATGTTGCCTGTGTGTTGTAATAAACAGGCCTTATTTTGGGATAATTTAGGCCTAGATTTGCAAATTACCTATTATGGTGGGAAAGCACCTGCCATGAACCCCTACTGCTGACCACTGCTCCATTCACCAGCTGTCAATAATGAACTTTAAAAACTACTTTCTCATCAACAGTGTTATGCCACAGATTTGGAATATCCACAGGTGATGTTGTACCCATCCAGGAATCACTGGAGAGCCTATGGGTGAGGACAGACTGGCAGTATGAAGCAGGAGGGAGGCGGGGCAAAAAAACAACACCTGACCAAGTTGTGCCGGGGATTCCTGGTCGCACTGCACCTACTGATGTGGGAGCATACTGGGGAGGAGACCCAAGGGAGCGTTCGCACTGTTGGCTCACCCCTGGCAGAGGCACAGTTATAAGTGGCTTTGTTTCACTCCAGCGATATGCACCTATGTGCCTATGCACCTATTTCTCAAGCTTTTAGTGTGCACATTTCCGAGAAGTGGGATCAACGCGCTCTCCAGGGTTTGCTACCACTTTCACCTGGAATTTTTTTAACGTGGTAGGGAATCATCATAGGATGGGTTGAGTAAGGCTGGGGAATGCCTGACAGCTGTGCCTGTGTGAACCGGCCCCTTTAATCCGCTTGTGAAATGTTCCTATATTGGGCCAAACTGCCAGTCTGAACTCAGCCTATGATTTTACACAAGGGTCGTTTGGAGCCGGAGCGCACTGCAGTGCTGCTTCGGCAGCCCAGGAGCAAGCACAAATGGCGGTGGCAGCAAGCCCTGCACCCAGCTCCCACCCCTGTGTTCCTTCTTTCTAGAGTCGTGCCGCAGCAGCGGCGCAATCTTTCCATTGTATTCTATTTATTTATTTATTTATTGTCTGATTTATACCCCGCCCTCCCCACAAGCAGGCTCAGGGTGGCTTCCAATAACATAAATACATAATAAAAACATACATAATACAGATTAAAACATAATATAATACATTACAAAATGCTGGCAGCGGTTCAAATTCAATCAAGAGGAATGCTTTCAGATAGATTTCCAGCTTCCAGCATAAAAGAGCCTAGATGTTACTCTGCTCGTCAACTCTTATGGCAGCTGCTCAATGATGACTTTGTGGGCATTGCGCTATGGCGGCAGCGGCCCCTAATTATATGCCCGATGAAAGAGCTCCATCTTACAGGCCCTGCGGAACTGCGAAAGGTCCTGCAGGGCCCTGATCTACTCCGGGAGCTTGTTCCACCAGGTAGGAGCCACCACCGAAAAGGCCCTGACCCTAGTAGCAGTTAGCCTGGCCTCCCTCGGGCCAGGGAGGGACAACCGATTTTGAGACCAAGACCGTAGTGCTCTCTGGGGTATATACAGGGAAACGTGGTCACATAGGTATGTTGAACCCCGGCCATATGGGGCTTTAAAGGTAAGAACCAGCACCTTGAAGTGGACTCGGTATGCTATTGGCAGTCAGTGCAGTGTCCTCAGCACAGGCTGGATGTGGTATCATCTAGGGAGACCCATCAACAGCCTGGCTGCGGCATTTTGCACTAGCTGTAGCTTCCAAATCCACGACAAAGGCAGCCTCATGTAGAGAGTGTTACAGTAGTTTAGGGAGTCAACACCCATGGTGCTGAGAACAACCACCCAACCACCTTAGCTGTTTGGTTACTAAGTTGGGGGGAGGGGAATGAGACTTGGCACCTTTCAGTACAGTTAATTTTTAGTCCACTATAAAGAATGCTGGTGGTAACACTGGATAAATGTCAAGCCAGGGTTATTTTGCCCAAAAAGTGATAGTCAGGGATCTGCCTTTGTTGCAGCTTCCATTTAAAAGTT
Source organism: Gekko japonicus (assembly GCF_001447785.1). Taxonomy (NCBI): domain Eukaryota; kingdom Metazoa; phylum Chordata; class Lepidosauria; order Squamata; family Gekkonidae; genus Gekko; species Gekko japonicus. Next base: position 8,979 of record NW_015173291.1, on the reverse strand, counting down.
AACAGAAAATAAATGAAAGTTAAATGACCTGACCTGGATGGCTCTGGCTAGCCCGATCTCATCAGATTTGGGAAGCTAAGCAGTGTCACTCCTGGCTAGTATAAGGATGGATTAACTCCAAGGAATGTCAGTTTTGTGACATGGAGGAAGGCAATGGCAACCCGCCTTTTAATGTCTCTTGCCTTGAAAACCCTACAGCATCACTATAAGTCAGCTGCGAGCTGACAGCAAAAAACATAAAGTGAAGAGCTGGATAATGGAATAATGGAAACCAGCCATTTAATAAGACATATAAACTAGGGTTGTCAGCCCCTCAGCAGTAGGATCTGGGGAGGGAGAACACTGGTGAGGATGGGACATAACAGCTCCCCCTATGTGTCGCTCTACAAATTTTCCATATATCTATGATACAGACCATATAGATTGTAAAGTATTCCTAGGACATTGCAGATGGTCACTTAGAAGTGATGTAACATCATGTGTAACACTGCCAACAAAGTGGGCCATTGGCAATCCAAAGTTTAACCCATTATAATTATAGATAGAGGGCTCAGAAAACAGCTGTCCAAGGGACACTGGGAGGAGATCTGAAGGAAGGCTTCCTGGTTCATGAGTCTACAAAGTGCAAACCGCACATTTATTTGTAATAGCAATAAGTAAAAGGAGGTCTCACTAGTTCAGATCACCTGCATGAACCTCCTCCCTTTTTTATGTCAACCGTTCCACTGAAGCCTTTATTTGAAAAGTATAATATTAACTATGCAATGTTTTAGGGCTCCTTTCTCTGGACATTGACCAGTGTTTTGAGATATTAAATGGCAACTCCTTTTTTCCTAGATGCAGATGCCTGTATCAAATGTCCACAAGATCAGTATGCCAACAACAACCAAAATCAATGCATTCCCAAGGTCCTCAGTTTCCTCTCTTACAAAGAACTATTAGGAATCACCTTAACTATGATGGCTGTTACCTTGGCTGGGATCACAGCTTTGGTGCTTGGAATTTTCATAAAGCACCAGGAGACTCCCATCGTCAAAGCCAACAACCGGAACCTCACCTACATTCTCCTCATCTCCCTTTTTTCCTGCTTCCCCTGCATGTTGCTCTTCATTGGAAAACCTTTACAAGTGACCTGCCTTCTCCGACAAACAACTTTTGGTATTGTCTTCTCCATTGTCCTTTCCAGTGTGTTGGCCAAAACCATCATTGTAGTTTTAGCCTTCATGGCTACCAAACCAGGATCTACACTAAGGAAATGGAATGGGAAAAGAATGGCAAGTTCTGTTGTCCTTTTCTGCTCCTTTAGTCAAGCAGGCATTTGTTTTCTTTGGCTATGTACTTCCCCTCCATTCCCTGATACGGACATGCATTCAGTTACGGGGGAAATCATACTGCAATGTAATGAAGGCTCAGCTGCCATGTTTTACTGTGTCTTGGGTTATTTGGGCTTCCTGGCCATTGTCAGCTTCATAGTGGCTTTTCTTGCCAGGAAGTTACCTGACAGTTTCAATGAAGCCAAATTTATCACCTTCAGCATGTTGGTCTTTTGCAGTGTTTGGTTGTCCTTTGTTCCAACGTACTTGAGCACCAAAGGGAAATCAATGGCAGCTGTGGAGATCTTTTCTATCTTGGCCTCTAGTGCTGGCTTACTGGGTTGTATCTTTTTCCCTAAATGCTACATCATCATTCTGAGGCCTGAGTTAAACAACAGGGATCAATTAATAAGGAGAAAGAAGTGACAAAAACTTTATTTTCTTCTATCAGAATAGGGTTGCCAACTCTGCATTGGGAAATTCCTGGAGATGTGGGGTAGAAGGTGGAGATGTTGGTCTTTGTAGATTTGTGTTACCTCAGTGTAGTGTAATACCATGGAGTTCACCTTCCAACGTTGCCATTTTTCTCTGAGGGAATTGATCTCTTTAGTCTGGAGAACAGGTATAATTTATGGAAATCTCCAGGCTCATTACAGATGTATTTCTTCAAAATTCCAGAAAAATTATAGTTCCAAGTTCTTCATGTAGAACATCTGAAGGAGGCGGAGGGCTTTAGTTTCATGAAATATTTCCCCAAAATGATCAAATATTCCATCTTGACATTTTGTTAGAATCAACCATCTTTTCTGATGCTGACAAAGGAGGAATGTTCTTTGACCAAGTACAAAAAACTATTATGTGGATCTTGTGCTTGGCATGTCCAGAAAAATGTGTGAGCTATAGAAGGGCATTCAGTGAGATTGAGTAAAATATCTGGCTAGATGAAACCCAATGTCTATAACTACATATCTATCACAAACTAAGTTTGCTAGGCCCAGTCTGGAAGCCATGAGGAGAATAGGAGGGGAAGGCCCATGGGAGGGGGGCTCTCAGTGATGGTATGATTGTTGATGTATTAAGACATAAGCAGTTCTAGATCCTATTCATCTGCCTGACAGATGACAGCTCCTAATCAACAGAGAAGACTGGAGCAAACTAGTTCTAGCCAGTGCTGGAGAGCTGAAGTCAGAATGACTCAGCACAAGGTCCTGATTGGCTACTGACATGTATATATGTAGTTACTGTACAGTCTATTCTGTTCCCTCTTGATATGCAGATGCTTGGTGAAGCACTTTGCTTCTTGCTCATGTATACCAGAATCACCAACAACTTTGTAAATAAACTTGAAAATACTTTCTACACTTAACCGTGTGGACAGTAGACTTCTTTGGACTGGACTCTTTATTGCTAGACCGGTGCAGGCATTCAACAAACTATCCCAACAATTATATCACCTTTGGGTTTCCCAGAACTGAAATCTTTCATCTCTATAAATAAAAAAAACACTCTATGGCTTTATGAAAGACTTTCAAGCAATTCATAGGGAATCCAGGTTTTCCAAGAGGTGACATCATGGGGTTGTTGACAGTGACTTTTTAAAAAGAAATATTTGAATTTCAGATGAGTTATGCCTGTTAGAGAGGACGGATGGATCCTTTGATACTTACAAAATACAGGGTGCACACTTGCTTCCTCTGTTTGCTCACTGTGCTTATGACAGGGAATTTCAAAATTCTAGTCAAGGTCATCTATAAACACCTCCCTCCTCCACTAGAATATATGGTTCAATGTGGCAGGCATATCTAGGGATGAGCACAATACAATCATGATCTAAAGATCATGCTGAACTTTGGCTCGTTTGTGGTTCACAAACTGAAGTTCATGGCAGGTCAACTGGCACAAAACTTCCATGAGCTTTCGAGCAGTTTATGGCATTCATGCCAGTTCCTGAATGGATATATTTCCTGACAGACTGTCTTCACTCAAACAAAAATATTTACCAAACTTCAAATCATCAAAGCAACTTCAAAGCAACAGGGAGGACAGAATTCTCCAGATTTGGAAACATGAATAGCTTCCCTGTACCGTTGATGTGTTTAGCTTGCACTTTTGAACCTGCACCTGACATTTTCCCCCAAAGTACTTTCTGGAGGTATCTTCTTTGGGAGGCATAACTTGGATCTCTGAAGACCAGTTCTCACTGACCTTGACCATGTAGAGCAGCCTCAGGGGGAGGTCTCCTGTGAATTTGATGTCTCTAGCTTGCACATGATCCATTTTATACACTCCTGAACCTTCTGAACGTACAACTGTCATTTCCCCAGAAAGCACTTTCCTGGGTGCACCTTTTTTGGGGGGTGCATAACTCAGACCCTATCAATCCAATTCTCACCAAACTTCGAGGGAAGGTAGAGAAGAGTCAGCCAGAGATCCCCTGTGAGTTTGGTGTCTCTAGAATGCTGGCAGAATTCTATTGCATCACAAACCTCATGAACTTAAAAGATTCATTTAGCTCTTAAAAGTTTGTTACAGTTCGGGGTTCATGAACTTGGTATGCTACAAACCGAACTGTATTTTTCCAGTTTGTGCCCCTCCCTAGGCATATCTCATATGAAAATAAAGCTAGGTGACTCAACATTGGCTAATGAATTCAGGATGATGATGGAGTTGCAATGCCAAAAATAAAGGGAACGATACCATCCTGACACAGATTAGCTCCATAGCTGTCCTCTACTCTTTAAAGTGGAAGCAAAGATTCACTCAGTAAAAGCCAGGAAAGTGCAAGCATTGCATACAGGGAAGGTGGAAAATGACTCCTTTGTGACAATGCAAATCAGTTTAACACCTTCCCTGACCTATCAATACCTGTGTGGTACAATGGTTAGGATATCAGAAAAGGAGATCCCACTTCAGGTTCCCACTCTGCCATGGAAGGTTGCTGGCTGACATTGGCCTAGTTATATGCTCTCAGACAGACCAAACTAACAGGGTTACTGTGAGGATAACATGGCGGAAAGGAAAATAATGCAAGCTGCTTTATGTCAACACTGAGGAGACAGGTATATCAGAAAGACATGGTATCCCCTCCTATGCAAAATGGGAAGGGGGTTAAGAACCTCCTGTGGCTATTACAGCCAGTACCGTGTCATGGTTACAGTGCCTGAGTCAGATTGAGGAGACCCAGGTTTGAATCCCACCTCACCCACAATTAGTTGCTGGGTGAGTTTGGGCCAGTCACATCCTCTCAACCTTCATAGGCACTAAAAGGACATAAACCTTTCATTTGTCTAATGAATGACAAGATTATAGGATTCTCAACTAAGTTAAAGCCATGCTCCTGACATTTCATTGCATAACTTGTACATAAAATTTGCCTTTGCTGTTGGAAGCAAGGTATGTCTGAAGACAATATACATTCTTTGTTGAAGTCTCACTGTAACAGAAAAGAAAACATAATAAAAAGGATACATTTATTTGAACAAAAATGGAGTTCTTTAAGGATCTTAGCCAAAACTGTTGATTATAACTTGTACATAAAATTTGCCTTTGCTGTTGGAAGCAAGGTATGTCTGAAGACAATATACATTCTTTGTTGAAGTCTCACTGTAACAGAAAAGAAAACATAATAAAAAGGATACATTTATTTGAACAAAAATGGAGTTCTTTAAGGATCTTAGCCAAAACTGTTGATGAAGTCTCTTATACATTTGTCTTTGGGATAGGTCTTTAACTTGTCTGCCTGGACAGCCAGCAGACACAATGCAGGCAATTGATTTTCACTCATTGTTGAACATAACCAGTTTTCAGTCTGTGCAACTGGAGGGAAATGTGGTAAGATTGCCCCTTTTAATTACAAGGAACTATTTAGCATGGTTCAATAACTCAATAAGGCTTCAATAACTCAAACACACAACAATGAGCAAATCTCTTATGTGTCTTCTTGACTTGTGGTCAAGCTGGTTGTTTTTCATTAAAGGTCTCCTTGCTAGTTTCCCTGTGTGTTCCATTACTCCCAGCAATTCTTGCATATCTGCTTTCATTTCCATTAGTTCTCCCTTTACAGATTGTAGAGCTGGCTGAATGGCACTGGCATTGGAGAATGCTTGCTTATGAT
>NW_015173291.1:0-2457 GCF_001447785.1 Gekko japonicus | reverse complement strand
ATTTCAAGTTCCACATAAAAGTTCAACTTCCCATACCCAGATATTGAATAGGTGTTTATTCTTACAGCATTTTACACCATGACATGCCTTACTTATTAATAACTATAGACCAAGAGCATTTGTGTGTGTGTGTGTGTCATTTGGGAACATCAGAAAAGTCAACAGCTGTTCAAAACAGGTATAATTAGAAGGTTTGAATTTTAGTTGGTTTCCCCCGTCAATTATTACACATGCATGCATGCATATTGAATTAAATTGTGCCCATTTCAATTGCCAGTTGAGACCGAGGTCAGCACAATCAGCAACACATAATCAGGAGGGAATGCCACAAATTAGTACATTCCCCCCCCCTGTGCTCAACAACAGATTTCCAGGGACCAATACAAAGGAAAAATAACTGCACTGCATATAAAATCCTCATATATCAGCAGGACTTGGATGCAGGGACAGTCAGGGCTCTGTCAGGTTTTTTAAATCATCATTTTTACTGTGTGTGTGTATGCATTTTCCCACTGATTCCCCCATACATTTTAAAAAAAACCCAACAAGAAAAATGCATGAGCCGAGTAGATGTTGGATCCAACCAGAGTTCTGCTGGTGACAAGCAAGGAGGCATCTTCTTTGACCAAGGAGAAAATAAATGGGCTACACAAGTCACTAAGAGGTAAAAATAAGGGTGAGGCCACTGAGGCAAGTAAAGTTATATTTTATTACTCTACTTTTTTTAAAAAAAACTTATTGCGCTGTTCTGGAAGGAACACTGAAAGACTTATATAAAGCTAAAATTATAAATTGGAAGGCGTAAAGTAAATTTAAGAAAGAAAATTATAATTAGATAATGTTTACGCTGATCTTAGCCAAAAGGCCGAGAAGCGATGAAAATTATAATTAAGATTGTACTCTTGTTGAAGAAAGACAGAAAGAGTAACATTCCCATGAAGAAGCTTGTTAGAAAAACAAATGGCTGAATAATCAAACATTTGCCTTGGCCTAATCCTTTATCATTCAAAGGCTATTTTAATAATCATAGGACCTGCATGGACAACAGCCATCTGTTGAGGGGGTTGTAGTATGTATGAAATTGGGTGAGGCTGAGTGAAAAAACTAGTTGGATCCAGCCACAATTCAGCATTTAATCTTTTCTCTATTCCTGTTTAGCTTCTCACTTTCACTTATTTTTTGGGGGGGGAGAGTAAATCAAAAGGTTTATCTACTACTAGTTGGTTAAACCACATAACTGTGGTGCCCCTTAGAGGTTGATTTTTTTTTTTGGGGGGGGGTGCTCATTGCACCATTGTGACATTGGTCAGTATTGTGCTACCTAGACCATGAAAGGATTGTTTCCCTATTAACATTTTAAAAAGAAGATCAAGTTAAGATTTTACCCCTACCTTTTCAAAACCAGACATAGTTCTAGGTTACAACTATTTTAGAGGAGGTAGTCTCTTAACAGAAAGTTTAACTGGGTAATACTGGCTGGTGCCAGTGAACCGTACAAGAGTGCTGAAGGAGAGGAAAGAAAAGGATCTGTGAACTGAACCTTCTGCTGACATTCCCTTATAGGCTAAAGTAGGCTCAAGCACATCCACAGATTCATTGACTGATCCAAGAAAGTCCAAAGAACACTAATATTGATAATAAAGCAGTTGGTATCAAATATCTGTGAATGGAGAAGTGGTTCATGAGGAAGATGCTGCTGCTGCTGCTGCTGCGCCATGTTGTATGCAAGCAGCATTCCATTCAGTGTGCCACAACTGTTGATCTTCTTCCTATTCCTCATGCATTTTATCAGCCTGGTGATCTGATTGTGGGTGAGATTGTTTCTCAAGTTTTCTATGTAGACAAAACTCCATCTTACGAAGAGCAGCCAGCACAGTTGTTTATTTCTGAACCTGTGTAAGAAATCCATTCATGTTCTTTCTGCCCTTTATTTATCTTGTTAAATTGGCAATCCATATTTTTTAAACAGGGAAGATTAGCTCTTGTCTTGTGCTCATGAAATCTATAATGTGATGCATGGAAGACAGCAAAAGGAGCAGAGGGAGGCGGAGTGGAGGGAAGGAAAAAGGAGAAGAATGAGCTTATCTTTCCACAGCATGCACCTTGGCTTTGTAAATAACAAAAGGGTCTTGACCAAGACTTCAGAGAAGATGGGGATTTTAAGGATGGATCTGAAGGCAGTGAAAGAGCACTGGGAAAGAACTTGGGAAAGCACTCAGAGTCAACATGATCACAATGGAAATGGTGGATTTCTGTGGGACAAGAGACCTTAGGACAGCTCAGGTTGTCAGTCTGGAAAAATGAAGACCAAAGACAGAGATGTACCAGGGCATGATAACTAAGGGTAATGAGGGGTGGGGAGGCCATGAAGGACCATGAGGATATTGCCACCATAGTCAGAATGAAGAGACAGAAACCAATATGGATATAACAAGGGCCAATTTATTAATTATTTAT
>NW_015173290.1:60219-66327 GCF_001447785.1 Gekko japonicus | reverse complement strand
AGAAGTGCTATTGTTCACGCTCAGAATACCGGGACATTCTAATTCTTGCAAAGATTTCACTTGCGTGGCTGTCTGGGAAAGAATAAAGGTCCTCGGCCAAGCACGAAATGCCCCACCAGATTTGTACAACAGGAATGGCTGAAGCAGCTCTCCAGGCGTACGGTTTACCCGAAGCATCTGGAGGCTTTCATGCTAAAAATATGTCACCGGTGGCTGAATTACATAATACCTGGATTCTCCAAGCACTGGGGGAAAAATTTCTGCAGGCTATCACCTGTACAGTGGCGGGGCTGCCCCCTAGTGGTAACAGAATCAGAATGCAGTACATTCCTGGAATTTCCCTTTGGCGAAGCAACATCTGGCAGAGATTTGATTGAAGGGCTAAGGCGGATGCCCGATCTTAATTCCCTGACACCTTCTGCATCTTGTCACACCTCCAACTGCCATGTTTTAATTCTCTGATGGTTCCGCTTGGATGTCTGAGAGCCAGTTTGGTGTAGTGGTTAAGTGTGCGGAGTCTAATCTGTGAGAACCGGGTTTGATTCCCCCACTCCTCCACTCGCAGCTGCTGATGTGACCTTGGGTCAGTCGCAAGCTCTGGCGCAGCTGTCCTTGAAAAAGAGCCATTTGTGTCAGAGCTCTCTCAGCCCCACCCACCTCACAGGGTGTCTGTTGTGGGGAGAGGAAGGCAATAAATTAAGTCTTCAAGGAGCCACAAGACCTCTGTGTGCTTTTGGCTATAACCGACTGGTATGACTACCCCTCTCTGACATTCAGCCTTGCAAAACCAACCCATGACATGGTGATCTTTGCCTCCTGGACACACTGCATGCCCTTCTTCCTCATGAGAAATCTCAACACGGACAGCCCCCCAGAGAACATGACCCGGCTGCTCCTCCTCCACCCAATCTTCCAGGCATTTCTGACCAAAGGCACATTTGTTTTTAAATTTCAGAATTGCTCATACTTGGAATCAAGTGTTACTTCAAAGGTCAAGTCTCTCGAGCGGTCAAGGACGCTTCCCTCGTTGAAAGGCAAAAACCATCAAGTGTTACTTCAAAGGTCAAGTCTCTCGGTCAAGGACGCTTCAAAAACCACGACAGGTATGCAGTTTTGACAAATATCTTAACATTTCTGCTATCCGATCTGAACGACGACTGAAGTTAGATCGAATTAGGTGGGCAGCCGTGCTGGTCTGAAGCGGCAGGACGAAGTTGGAGTCCAGCAGCACCTTTAAGACCAACAAAGTTTTATTCAAGGTGTAAGGTTTCATGTGCACACACACTTATTCAGGTGTAAGTTCCGGATACGCTTCAAGGTGCTGGTTATGACCTTTAAAGCCCTATATGGTCTGGGGCCTGTCTACCTGAGGGTCCGCCTTTCCCCGTATGTTCCCCCAAGAGCACTGAGATCCGAGTTGCAGAATCGCTTGGTCCCCCCTGGCCCGGGGGACGCTAAGTTAGCATCGACAAGAACAAGGGCGTTTTCCCTAGCTGCACCAGTATTGTGGAATCAGCTCCCGAATGAAATTCGAGCTCTGTGGGATCTCCACCAATTCCGCAGAGCGGTAAAGACCGAGCTGTTCCGGCAAGCGTTTTAATAGCCCAGACCACACTGATCGTTCCAGCACTTTATAACAGATGGTCGCCACGCCTAAACTGTAATTTTAATTCTAATATGTTATATTTGGTTATTTTACTGATTGCACTCTTTTAGATGTGAGATTGTATCAATTCTTATACTGGTTTTTAAACTATTGTAAGCCGCCCTGAGCTGCCTTGGCGGGAGGGTGGGGTAAAAGTCCAATAAATAAATAAATAAATAAGTTAGCAATTAGATCAACAACCTAATTCTAAGTGGTGGGACTTGTTTCCTAGTCAGCATCCTTAGGAACCCAGCATCGTACCGATGCTAATAAATGACAATTACGCTACAGGTGCAAAATAATCCTATTTATTCATGTGTTTCAGTATTACACTGTACATTATACATCTTCATTTTCTTAATACAGTAAAAAAAATCACTTGCAGAGTACAAACGCACTTCTCCCCCCCCCACTATAGCAGGCCTAAGCGGCTGAAAGATACAAAAAGGTATATTTTAAAAGACTGGTGCCGTTTAATCCTCAGGCCCAGACTGCTTCTCTTCCAGCTTCTTCTGCAAGAGGAAGGGGAAGACCTCTTTACGATCAACGAGCAGAGGGAAGGACGACAGCAGGCGAAGCAGTCCAAGGAGCAAAGGGAAGTGTGCGTCTTGGTTCCTTTCCACGGGCAAGTTTTTGCCTCGCTAAGCAGACGATGTTGGCACTGTATGGCTTGCTCCTGGGAGTTCTGGCCAGTAAGGCACCGTTAAATGTCTCCTGTTGGTATCAGCTTGGCATTCTGGGCATTTCCTGGCAACCTGGAGGAAGGCGAAGGGGTAGAACGGGACAGAAAAATGTTAACGCAAAAGCTATACGTTGGCTTGACAGTTCCCAAACTCTGTTTGCATTGCATAATTTATCATGATTTATTCCGCTTCCAAGGGCCGGGGTTTCGGAACTCTGTTCCCCCCCCCCCCCATGCAACGGCAATTAAGGAAGGATGGAAATTACAGAGTTGGAGATGTCGGGCAAAAGGAAAGAGTACAGGAAACTAATTCTGGCAGAAGGATGAAGACCTGTGTGGGCACTAGAGACTTAAATGTTCGACGTTGCTACCCAGTCCCTCTCTGACACCCATTCTGAGATTTTGGCAAAAGCTGCCAATCTGTTTTCTTTTCTTTTCTTTTTTTTTTAAATTATTTTTATTGGGTTTTTTATACTTAGAAGACAGACACACATTTAATACGCCAACAAACATAACATACATAAAGCTTCACATCCAGTATTTTCTCAACACATCGCATCGTTCAAAAAGATTACTTATGTATAGATGTCATTGCAAAAAACCAGAAATGTAGGATTAGAATAACTGGTGATGATCCTGTATGGAGTAACAATACATCCAATCTGTTTTCCACTGTTTCCTTAGAGCAGGGGTCCCCAATAGGGATGTGCATTCGGTTCATCTGAACTGAATGCACCCCCCAAAATGGCCCATTTGGGCCCCTTTTGGGCTGCTGCGGAGCGATTCAGATTCTCTGATCTGAATCAGCCCCATTATATCCTATGGGCCATTGAAGTCAATGGCAAAAACATAGGGTATATTTCGGGGGTTGGAGGGGAGGGGTTTTGAAGGAGAGACTCCAAACTTGCAGGGTAGCTGCTGGAACCTCTCCCCAAGATACCCACTGAGTTTCAAAAAAGTAACTTTTCTTCCCACCATAGAGAACAATGGAGGGGATAGGGGCAACCTGTCTGGGGGCCCACTGAATTGAACCCCTTGGTTCAATGTTCTTGAAACTTGGTGGGTATCTTGAGGAGAGACTCCAGCAGCTACCCTGCGAGTTTGGAGCCTCTCCCTCAAGCCCCCTCCCCTCCAGCCCCCGGAATATACCCTATGTTTTCACCATTGACTTCAATGGCCCATAAGGTATAATGGGGCCAAAATTGACATTCGGCTGGTGGAAAGACTGGAATCAGCTCTACTGCCGGAATTGACATGCAGGAGTTTTTCTGCCGGCCGAAATTGATTCTGCCCCATTCGGCCGGGGTTGGAGGGGAGGGGTTTTGAAGGAGAGACTCCAAACTTGCAGGGTAGCTGCTGGAACCTCTCCCCAAGATACCCACCGAGTTTCAAAAAAGTAACTTGTGGTCTCCAAAGGGTGCCCAAGGGACACTTTTCTTGGTGCCCACCAAGTGTTTTTAAAATGGGGGGGGGGCTCTTTACCAGCAGGGCTTCTGTTTGGCCATTGAAGATCTGATTAGCAATGCAGATTAAAATAAGCTGCTGCCACCACAGTGTGTTGTGTTATTCTCTCCCACCTCACTTTCCCAGCGCGTTTTCAAATGACCCCTCTCTTCCACTGCACTTGGGGGCTTCTTCTACGTATGCGACTCCACCACCTGCGGCGGCCGTTCTGTGGTCTGCTCTGCCTCCTTTGGTGGCCATTTTGCGGTCGCACCCACCACCGTGTCAGAATTCCAAAGGTGTCCGCAGGGTCAAAGACCCTGGGGACCCCCGCGGCTTAAGAGTTCCAAAGGGTTTCAAATCTGCTGAAAGCCAAGGGAAGCGAGTCACGTTAGCCTGTAGCATCGAAACCAAAAGGAAGTCTTGGGGCACGAGATGCCTTTTTTTTGTTTTGCTTAAAACCAGGAATTCCAAGTTAGGCTTTTCCCTCAGCTAATATGAACCCTGGTGTGAACCAATTCCCATAAAGGTGCTTCCTAGAAACATAAGCAACCAAAGAGGAAATGCAAAGCTTGCAAAACAATGGGAATGTTCTTGGCCAACTGAGGGGGGAAAAACCCAGGTTCACATCCAGGTTCCTGCTTCCTTTGAGGAAGTCTAGTGTTGGAAAGGAGGACGCAAAAACAGCTCTGGAGGCATTCTTGATTATGAGGTGATCTTCTCATGCTTCTGGGAAGAGATGGCTGGCCTCATTGGATGCCGCGTCTCTCACCAGGAATATTTAAATCATATCCCGGAGCCCTCAAGGAACATTGCAATTACTTTCCGCAACACAGCCAAGTTTCCTTACATGCTTGGATCTGCCTTCTGTTTTGCTGGCCTTTCTGCCGGTTTGGTGTAGTGGCTAGGAGCGCAGACTCTAAATCTGGAAAACCGGATTAGATCCCCCACTTCTTCACTTGCAGCCAGCTGGGGGAGCTTGGGTCAGTCACAAGTTCTCTCAGAGCTCTCTCAGCCCCACCTACCTCACAGGGGGGGGTCCTCTTGTGGGGAGGGGAAGGGAAAGGAGATTGTAAGCCGCTCTGAGTGAGTGAAGAGCGGGGCATAAATCCAACTCTTCTTCTCATACAGATGCTGACTACGAAAGGAGATGCAGGCGTTTTTCCGCACAGGGACAGGCTTGGCGTACTTTCCCTGTTGCTGATATGGCTGCCAATACAGCACAGCGGTGACAGAGCTTCCAAGGAGCAGTTTTCCCCATTAGTTTTTGAAAAATGGTTAAATAATAGTGTTATACCTATATAGCATCACATCAAAATACTATTGTATCGATGTATAGGATTACATCAAAACAGTGTTATATCAATATAGCGTCACATCAAAATATACACCCAGTTCTCTGAGTTCCCCACTTTAATTTTTTTTTTAAAGTAAGTCTCTAGCCCATTCCGTTGCAGATACGCTTTTCTCCATCTCCTTCTTCAACAAAGGGGGCTAGAGGCTTAACTTTGTTTTATTTAATGAAAGCTGGTAATTCAGGGAACCCGATGCATGATTTGGGATACGGCACTATTAAATCAGTGGTTTTTAAAAAAAAGAAGACAAACCCTTTGTGGTAGGGAGAGGAAATGACCACTGGGGGGGGGGGATGGCTGCTGTGCGGGCAGGACTGGGAAAATTGCTGCGATCTTCCAGCATGGATCTTCCCCAAAACTTTGGAGCAAAGCTGGTTTGAGAATAACCGGAGAAAAGCCAGGGGAAGCCTGGGAGGTGCATTAATACTATGGGGAAGCAGGAAGGAAAAAAACCCCACAACTCAGTTCCCAACAGCATCGAACTCAGGGCAAATAACCTGTGTGGAAACACCCACCCACTTGGGAGAAGTGTTTAAAACCTACATGGAAAGCACCTCTGTGATGAAAAAGGAAGAAACCAATTCCACAGACCTACACGCGCCACAAGCATTTTACGTGTTGTCCTATGATTAAATGGCTTCCTGCGTGTGAAAAACATGAAGCGGCAAGATGCCTTTGACGCTGTTCGGGTCTGAAGGGGAGCCAGTTCCTACATTCCAGGAGAATCGGTCCTGGGGATGGAGAGGGGGACGAAGTATTACGATTCCCGGTGGCTGCAACCCAAGCAAAGTGCAGTGGGCGCAGCCACAAGCATGGCGGCTACAAGCATGGACGACTTCAAAAGGGAATTAGATAAGCATATGGAGCAGAGGTCCATCAGTGGCTATGAGCCACAAGGTATAGATAGGGACTCTGGGGCAAGGGATGCTCTGACTTCTTGGTGCTGGGGGGGGGGGGCAAACGGGGGGGGGGTTTTAATGTGC